>NC_080060.1:9368896-9406396 GCF_026212465.1 Amaranthus tricolor | reverse complement strand
TTACATGAATATATTTTATCATCAATATATGTCTTAAAATCTTAATCAAATTTCTCTCTCCAAAATAAAATATTCTAAATGGGAAGAACATTAGGAAATAAATGTAAATTTAATATGTGAATGATAAGTAAAGAAATATTGTAAAGTAATTTCCAAAATAAAAGATGGAACAAATTTAATGGGGTGAATACACATAATCTTATTCTAGTTATAAGAGATTTTTCTGAATGATCTTTTAATGGCATATATTATCTACAACTATACATAAAAAAAGAAGTCGACGTGGTTCAATAAAATCTAAAGTCAAATCACTATAAATGTCTTGTTCCATCAAGAATGGATAAAGATCCTTTATCAGGAGATGTAACATATTCTATCACGAACCTTTACACGAGACTTATTTGGATTAGATGTATAGATGCAGCATATGCCCTCCACTTGAAATATTTAAGCATAGATGAGATACGAATCCGTGACTTTTTGTCACATTAGCATCAAATACAATGTGAAGAAACCAGCTTAACCAAATGCTTTAATTAATAATTATAATTTTAGTATATGTTATATTTTCTATCAATTGCCACAAACTTAAGAATTTTTTTTATTTCTTTGAAAAGGAATACAACATAAAGTGTTTTTGCTTGTTGTTATATCCTAGGATCTTTTGGAATAGAGGATTTACTAACTTATTCATATACATTAACTTATTATTGAACAGAGATGCTCCACTCTCAGAGGCAATAAAAAGTCAGCTTGAGATACAGAATAACTTACAAGAAGTACAGTTAGAGGTGCTTATTTTTTCTGGAATACATCTTAACACTAATGTCATTATTTATTATTAGAATATAGGCTTAGAAATGTCAAGAAATAATTCAACTAGAAGCTTAAGCTAATGGTTAAGGCCCAGAGATATGTTATATACTCTAACATGCCCCTCACATGCGAGCCCTTTGGCTTAGATGCGTGGATGCAGCACATGCTCGTCTCATACCTGACAGTAAATATAACTTTAAATGAGGTGTGGTTGAAATTCGAACTCATTACCTTTTGTCACGCTGGCTTCTAATATCATGTCAAGAAACCAACTCAAATAAAAACTTAAACTAATGGTTGAGGCCCCAAGATATGATATATACTCTAACAAGAAAAGAAAAGGTTAAGTGAGAATCACGTCCAAGACCTTACTTGAAAATATAATACTTATTTTCCAACTGAGAAAAGACTTAATTCTCAACATTATTTCATAGGTGCAACAAAGGCTACAAACAAGGATTGAAGCACAAGGAAAGTATTTTCAAGCCATATTATGCAAAGCACAAGAAGGCATTTCTCTTGACATGAGTTGCCCTAAAACTAAGAGAGATAAATTGAAGATTAAGAATGAAGCTGCACCAACTGATTATTGCTCCTTGCAATTGAATTTAAATAATGGTAGTTCTAGTAACCATAGCTATGATTTTGGTGGTGGTCATGGAACTGAGCTTGATGCAAAATTGCTTGCTTACACACAATAACAACACTAATTTAACGGCCCATTTGGTAGGTGGTATTAAACGGTGGTAATGAGAATGAAAAATAGTGTAATTTTGGTTGATGAATCTCTTGCTACCTTGATGGCCATGCTTGTCCAACTTCAATCATCTCATCTTCTTCATAAATTTCATTTTAATGCATTACCATTCGGAGAGGTGTTATTATATGGTAATGAAAATTTGTAAACAAAAAAACTTTTTTATGATCAAAGTTCCATTACCATGGGAATAACATGGAACTTTTGATAAAATTTTACACTATAAATCATTTCTATTACCACCATTTAGTATTACTAACCAAACGAATCGTTATAGATTTAGCCTTTTATTTTTTTTGTTAATGATGTATATGTCACTCTAATTAATCATACAAGTGATTTCAAACTATTTTCTCACATACATAGATAGTTTAATTTGAAGAATCGTTGTGAAGTCTATGAGATTGATACCCGAGAGGGATGAATAGAGTTTGACTATTTGTCGAGTAACTAAATATACTTAACAATGTCATGGACTTCAGAATTCAATTTTGTTTCAGTTGGAGCAAGTATACTTTTTACTTGTAAATTCTAGTGATTGATTCCCACCTAAACTTTCTTTCCCTTAGCCTACAATATAATCAATGAAGTATTCAAATAACTTCGGCAAAAGAATAGTGAAGGGTAGAGGACATGGTCAGGAGTAGAGGAGTTTAACGAGGTGGGTCGACCCATAGGGTCAAGGGTCTTGTCACATTTTTACGGGTCAGTAATGGGCCTTGGTGTAAAAGGTCGAGCTGGTTCGGATCGGATAATTATAGGAATTGGTTGCGAAAAAATTTTGCCACTTTTTTTATATTTTTATATAATATTATTATATACATAGGTGGGTCGACTTAATAGGCCATAAAGTAGAATAAAAAACTATTATATGAACTTTTCGAAAACGGGTCAAACTGGATCGGGTTTAAACGGGCTTTGACCCGTCCCTGCCCATTTAAATTTGACATGACCTACCCCAACCCGACCCATTTTGACCCGACCCGACCCATTGAACACCTCTAGTCTGTGTAGGAAATAAGGCGATAGAATAATTTGATTCTAATTTGATTTTACTCCAGTTTAATATTTTAGGAAGTTAAGATAATTCCAGTTTAATATTTTAGGAAGTTAAGATAATTAAGTTATTTAGTTTCCATATTGTAAGCTCCTAAGTTTTGCATTTGTAGAGGTCATTTGTCTCTACTTTATTAAGATGAATGAAAAACCAATGATTTAAGCTTTAACCTAAACCAAAACTGTTATTAATTTCTTCATGGTGTCAGAGCCGTAAGGTATATTTTTGGACTGGCGACACCTTTTTTCGGTTCTCATCATCTACCTTAAACCCTTTACCTCTTTATCAACAATGGCAGAACAAGAAAACCAAAATAACCAGCAAATGATTTTGGTTACTCAAATGGAACAAATAGTTCAACAAATTTTCAAACAAATCAATACAAATACCCATACCAAAACCACACATACTGAAATCGCAGATAGGGCTGAACACAGTTTGGTCTAAACCGTAAACCAAACCGGACCAAACCGTAATTTAACTATTTGGTCTGGCCTACGGTCTGAATGGTCTGGTCCGGTTTTTTTTTTTTTTTAAACGGTTTACGGTCCGGTCCCGATTTTTTATTTTGTAGACCAAACCGGACCAATAAACCGTAATAAACTCTAATGGTCTAGGGATTAGATTTAGGGCTTATATTCCTTAATCCTTATTTCCTGAATCAGACCTCGACCTCTGCTTGACTGCTTCCTTCTCCCATTCTTCTCTCTTCCTCGCCTCGCCTCGCCTGAGTATCTGAAATCTCTGAAGTCGACAGACACAGTCGCCTCGCCTCGCTTCCTTCAACTCTTCAAGCATCGACAGTCGACACTCGACAGACGCCAGACGCCAATCGACAAACGACCTCCTTCAAAGACGCCTCTGCTTCTGTGGTTCTTCGAGGCTTCTGTGGTTCTTCATTCTCTAATCTCACCATTCACCACGGAATCAAGTGTAGAATCTCGTAATGTAAGTATATTGGTTGATTTTTTTTGATTTTTAGGGTTTTTTTTATCAATTTTTGATTTTAAGGGTTTTTGATTTTTTTGGTTAAAAATTTACAGGTTTTGTGATTGTGAGTATGGGCTATTCTATATAATAATTTTTGTTTTCATATTTATTAATGTTGCTGGAGAATTTAAACTTTGAAATTTGCATTTATGTCTTTGACTGTGAGATGTATATGAAATTACTGGAGATGTATATGAAATTTGCATCAAGTGTAGAATCAAGTGTATGATTAATTGTGACTGTGAGATGTATCATGTAATGTATTTGATGGAGGATATTGCTGATGTATTTGATGATGATGTATTTTGGATTTGATGATGTATTTTGTTTACAGATTATCGTTTATCTTAGATTCTCACTCAATTAAAAAAATTTCAAAAAAAGAAAAAAACCGTAGACCAGACCAGACCAGACCGTTCTAGAACGGTCTGGTCTGGTCCGGTCTGGTCTTTTGACTGGTCTGGTCTGGTCTGAAAAATTTTCAGACCGGAATTTCTGGTCTGGTCTGATTTTTCTGTCAAACCAGACCAGACCGGACCGTGTGCAGCCCTAATCGCAGAACTTAAGGTGACTGGCCAAAAAATTAGCATATCACAATTACACCATATGGTGTAAACTCATCTCCATAGCAGTTGAATCTCAAGGAAGGCTTAGTCACATTACAGCCGCCCCTTTGAGTCCAACAGATCCATCTTACACACAATGGAAACAAATGGATTATCTTGTCTTTTCATGGCTTATTTCTAACATTAGTTCAGATATAGTAAGTAAATTTCTTGATTATACTACATCTTGGGACTTATGAAAAGGTATTGATACACTTTTGAGCAGTGGAAGAGATGAACTTCAGATCTTCAATCTAAGTTCTAAAACAGCATCTCTCAAACAAAATCAAGAACCCATAGAAGTTTACTACACAAAACTCAATACTTTGTGGAAGGAAATTGACCGACAAATGCCAAATCCAATGAACATGACGATGATATTACCATTTTTAATGGTTTTCTTCAAAGGCAGCGAGTATACCAATTTTTAGTCGGAATAAACGACACATTTGATAAGGAACGTCGGGATCTTCTCAACCAAGAACCATTACCCACAGTTGAGGAGGCCTATGCTACCATTCGCCGGGAAATCAACCGATGTGGCATAATGACCGACGCTTCATCATTGGGAACTAGTCCCTTAGAAATATGGAGTGGCTCATAGTCAAAAACCGGTCAGAGTACACTTCATTCCAGCGAGACAAGGTAGATAAGTCTCATTTGAGATGTGACCACTGTGGAGGTTCTCGGCACACGAAAGAAGGGTGCTTTAAACTCATTGGCTATCCAGATTGGTGGGAGGATTTAAAGCGAAAGGCCGCCGCCAATGCACCAGTTACCCAGGCCGGTGGGAAGGCATAATTCGTCACTACCATCCCACCACCGGCAGCAACACCACAATCAGAGGAAACACATGAAGAAACAGGTCAAGGTACGTTGTCTTGAGCGTCTATGAGAGTGATCCAACAAGGTCTATCACCATCAAAAACACCACCAACAAACCAAACCCATCAGCATTTCCAAACAGAAACCATGATCCACAAACCTACTCCCATCAAAAACACAAAACCAACATCATCACATCCCAAAAACCAACAAATCTAAGTCCAAAACTCGCCAACAGAACCAAAAAACCAACTCAAAATTTCAAAAATCAACAGCAAAAGGGTCTTAATCCAGAAATTAGTAGAAATATATATACCAAGATTCGAAAATAAAAAAGGAAAAAAACGAAAGTCCTATAACAAAATCACACTATCAAAATGACATAAAAGAAAGAGGCTCAAATTAGGCAACCGTGCACTGGGTGACCGCCACCAAGGCTCTACTATGGGAGTTGATATACGGCACCAAGGAAAATCAGAGAAAGAGGAAGATGCAAAAATAAACCTATTTATAGGGAAAAAAAGCCAAACCCTAATCCCCACCCAGCTATGACCCGCGTGCCCACATATGGGTGACCCAAGGCTCCGCATATGTGGATCCAGTTCATATTCCCTTTTCTCCTCCATTTTAAACCCTAATCCTACCCTTCCAACCCGCTTTAAACCCATTAACCTCACTAATAATTTTTCAGATTCTTGGATTTTTGATTGTGCGACAATCCATAGTATGACCTTCGATTCCCGTGATATGTTATCACATAACCCCACTACCCATACTCTGATTAAACTTGCGACTAATGATTGTGTTCATGTGGTGGTGAAGGCCCGATTGCTATTTCCTCGTCTCTTCAATTAAAAAATGGTTTCTTGATCCCGAATTTATCATATAAATTATTATCTATTAGTCAACTCACCAAGGAACTAAATTGTACTATTCTCATGACCACTCATGGCTATGTTGTACAGGATGCCCAGACCCAGAAGATCATTTGTCATGGTACTAAATGCGGTGGATTATAATACTTGGATAATGCTGGATTATTTCTCGGGGGGAGTTCGATTTCTTGAAGCATAGTAACGGCAGTTTCTTTTTTGGGCAAGTTTGGTTTCGGTTATCCTGAGACCAAACTTGAGGGGGAGTGTAGGAAATAAGGCAATAGAATAATTTGATTCTAATTTGATTTTATTGCAGTTTAATACTCCCTCCTATATTAGGGACATTTTCTTATTGGGTGAATTCATTGATTATGTCCCATTTCTACATTTGGTATTCTTTTTTACCCTTTTACTTTTACTACAACTACACAACAACAAATAAATACCAATGCCTTTATGGAAAAAGTGAGTTTATTTTACCCACTTTTAAGTGGCCCCCTACCCCTCCTAGTTTTTAGTGCAAAATGAAAATGTCCCTAAATCAATAAACAGGTGGTAGTATTTTAGGAAGTTAAGATAATTAAGTTATTTAGTTTCTATATTGTAAGCTACTAAGTTTTGTATTTATAGAGGTCATTTGCCTCTACTAGAGTTGTTCATGGGCGGAATACCCACCAGACTTAACCCACCCGGCTCGAAAAACGAGCGGACTTGGACAATGTTTTTCAAAAAAAATTTAAATTTGGACGGGTAATACCCACATGTCAAGATAAATGGGCAGGTAGCGAGACCAAAAAAAATACCCGCGAGCATACCCGCCCGTCCACTTAGTTTAATATATATTAATTATTAAATAATTAATTCTATTGATTATGAAACTAGTAGTCACTAGTCTACTATTTAGGACTATTACATACCCAACTTTAGTTATTAGTATTCATTTCCACTTTAATAATTTTTTTAAACTTATTATGATTAGAGGAGGTATATGTCTAGACTTCGTACTCCGTAGTAAGATATATCGATGATGCAATGCTTTTGTTGGATCATCCAACTTATTTTTTATCATGTCATTTGAGTATTTTAAGACTTTTTACGTATTTGGAGTATTTTGGCCAATATCTTGTATTTTAATGGTTATTAAAACTTAACTTTACAATTTTTATTATTATTTTAATTTTTATATAATAAATACCAGCCTACCTACGGGCCCCGTCCGCTTTAAAAATGAGCGCGTAGAGACAAAAAAATATGCCGCATTTTTGAATGTTTGAACCCACGGGTATATTTTTTTTGGTGTTACCAGGTCCGCTATCCGTCTAAGCCCGCTCATAAACAGCTCTAGGCCCTCTACTTTTTAAGATGAATGAAAAAACAATAATTTAAGCTTTAATCTTAACCAAAACTATTATTAATTTCTTCGGTCTGGAGTACCTATAGTCTAGATGATCAATGAAGGGTAGTGGGATATTCCTCAGTTACTATCTCCTTTGAATTGATTCTTGGGATCAGGCACCTAGAGATCCTTCCATCCAATTTCAAAACAGTGTGGGTAGGTTTCTTAGAAAGATTAAAAATGGGTAGACACAATTCCTTTTTTCACGTACATACGATGGATTCTTCTCCATACTTTTTCATGAGAATCGCTAGGCAACGTACAACCAAGAATACGTGCTAACTTGGGTTTGTTAAAAGAAATAATGGTTTTTTTAACATTTAAGGAGCAGAGAAAGTTGAATTTGGTTATCAATTTTAGGTTTATATAGATTAGACGAGTTGTAAGAATATGAAAAATTACTTAGGTTAACTAATTTTCACAGTTTTGATTTATTTAAATTATCAATACAAGTAAATTCTGAACTCAAAAAGAATTCTAAATTAATAGTATTGCTAGAAGTTATTGATTGATTGCAAACTCATTAAAAATACACGTTTTTGGTTTTGTCGTCCTAAATCATACACGTGAGTAGTTATTCAAGTCTAGTTCATCATGAGACAATGAGTTTTCGGGAATGATTTCTTGAATCTTCATTAGACTGATAATCTATCAATTTCTTGACACGAGTAAAAGATCTTTTCGTTTTCGCTTTTTCTTTGTTTGCAAGGGATTTTCTTTTTAAAATCATGAAAAAAAAATTGTTCAGTTATAAGAAGAAATGAGCTAACTGTGGTAAAATGGTCTCAAATAATACTTGATAATAAAGTGTTCAAACAAATTACTTTCAAATTTTACCCAATTACATGTATAAGATTAGTATTATTATACAACTTACAATCACACTAATATAACTAGCCAAAAAACTAGCACCCATCATTCTTCTAGAGTATGTAAAAGTACACAAATGGAAAGAGATCATGGTAATTTGCATGACAAATTTAAAATATAAATTATTGATTTGAAAATATATAGTAAAATGTTGACCATTGATATATTACAATATCAACGGCCAAAGCTTTTTACACGCCCTGGTGATTGTTCATCATCACTGCTTACGTCTTCCTTAAGTTTAATAAGTGAATAGAAAGCTGAACCAAGAAAGGCTCCAATGGGTGGGGCCAGCATGTATATCCATATTCCATGGTACCTTCCTGCTGCTATTGCTGGTCCTAGTGTTCTTGCTGGATTCATCGACCCACCCGTACTTGGCCTACATATCATTCAAATATTATTTTTTTTATTAATAATATTTTTTCTTATTATGATATCCAATGTATTGTTTTAATCCGTATTATAATCCGTGTTAAATTTAGGCTTTTAAATGATCACTTACAAATATAAAGTGATCAATTAGAGAAATTGACTAGTTATATCTAGTCAATATCTATTGGTCTCATGGTAAGACAGTCTCATACAAGATGAGCCGTTAAAAATTAGAAAACAATTGCACGTAAGAGGTTGAACTTTCTAAAAATAGTGTGTCCTATTGAACTTTAGGTATTGTGTTCACTAGGACAAATACTAAACTTAGTTTCTATCCAACAAATATTTACCAATTTGTGACCTGAACATCTAGTATCACTTGTTGATGTGGCTGTTCACATGCCCCTTTCCTGATATGATTGAACACATGACACTCTTTTTTGACGTGATTGATACACTTGGGAGCACATATGTTAATCACGTTAGCAAGTGAACTGATGTTTGGTTAAGTTGAAATTTTAGTCAGATCACAATTTAACAGGTTATGTCATTAGAACCTACCCAATAAGGAGGATGTCAAGAAGGATAGTAGTTCCAATTGCAATTCCGGCCAAGTCACCCACCTGCAAAGTATACCAATTAAAATGAAAGATAAGGTATTAATGCTAAAATTGTGTTTCTTATCATAAGTCCACAGTTGTATTTTTCATGTTATGAATAACAATTTTAACAAAAGATTATATGAAGGTCAAAATCAAGTCAAACTTTGATCAAATTCTATTAATTTCTTATTGGTTAGGTTTCTAATTATAACTTTAATGTTATATGGCATCAATTCCTTATAAAGAGAATTTAGATAGTTACATGTACACAACCTAATGAGTATAATAATATAGAATATTTTGTTTAATAGTATGACAATAAAAAAAAAAGAAAATTTGACATTAGTAATTCAATCTTTTCTTCATACGTTGGGAATAATTTTACATTTGGATTGTCTTTATTAATTCAATCTTTGCTCGTAGTTTGCTTTCAGCATTCAAGGATATTTTGATAAAAAAATCAATGAGAAAAGTTAGATAATTAGAAAATAAAAGGGTATACCGACAGCAAACAAAGGAGAAATCTTCAAATATTAAAAAATAATTTAAATTTAGGAATATTAACAGTGGGTGGATGAAAGGTTGGTTAATTAACGTTAAACTTTGAAGGATACTTACAGCACGAGTATCGGTAGCAACGGCTGTAATGACGAACATGAGGAAGAAAGTGGCAACCACCTCGAGCAAAAATGCCTGTCCAAAACTAGCCGTTGGCACGGTGCCTCCACCGGACATGAAAGGATGGTAACCTAACTTAAGCAACAAGCTAGCTAATATCCCTCCAACAAACTGAGCTATTATATAAATGGGTACTTGGGCCCAAGGAAAATGTTTTAGGGCCGCAAAAGCCAGAGTTACAGCTGGGTTAATATGGGCCCCCGATATGTGACCCACTGATAAGATTGCTATAGTTGCCGCAAGCCCAGAACAAGCAGCGTTTCCCAATAGTGTTTCTATTCCATTGAATTTTTGGTTCACTATGGGCCCACCTGCTGCTGAAAATACTAGTATAAATGTTCCTATAAATTCTGCTCCTGCCTGTACCAATTAAAAAACATCGTCGACCAAATAGTAGATATATTAGATTATAGGAAAATGATAGTTAGTAATAAGTAATTATATAGAAACAAGTTTTAATTCAATTATAACAAAAGATTAATTTTTATTTCTTGTATAAAAAAGTAAAAATTCATAAATTCTTGTGAGAGACGGTTTGAGAGACCGTCTCTAATTGGGTCGGCCCATTATATATTTTTTAAAATATTATAAATAGTCATTAAGAATGATATAAGTAGACATTTAAGATATAGAAAGTAGGTATTAAGGATATGGTAAGTAAGTATTAAGGATAATATAAGTAAGCATTAATGATACGTAAATGGGCATTAATCTATTAATGCGCTGGACTTAAGATACGTCTCTCAAAGAGACTGTCTCTCAAGAGACTAGCTGATAAAACTTTAAATCACACGACTTTAGTTACATTTCTACAACTTTGAGCACTTAATTTTTTTTGATTACATAATATATTACTTTATTCAGCCCGTGCTGTATGAGATCGTCTCACAGTGAGACGACCTCAAAACAAAAATCCCATAAGCTAAAAATTTCTATTATTGGGCTATTCAACCCAAGTATAATACATGTTTCACGGTGAGCCCATCTCTTACAAGAATTTGTGTACTTTATTATTAGATCTGGTCGAGTCAAAAGATAATAGATCACATCGGCACGTTCATCACCTCTAGCAATAGTTAATTATATGCTCTAGCACGAGAACTCATTAGACTAGAAATCTCAATGTGACTTAGATTTTTCGTTTGGATGAGTTGTAATACGACAATGATTTCAGCTAACACTTAGATTTGAACCCATTTCACTGATAAGCAGATAAAATTTCAAATTATGCTATATACTCGATCAATTAACTATTTAGATGCATCATAAAATGATTTTCTACATATCCTCAATAATAAATAGATACAACTAAAGAACAAAATTGTTAAACACATTACATAATGCATTACCTTTTGAAGAAGTGAAATTCTAGCTTCTTTAGATGTGAATGGTTCGATCAACGGGCGAATACCCGGTGTCATCGACGGTGACATGTCATTGTTGGCGGGCATTTTCTTCTATCTATCACCTTGATAAACTTTCTTGTGTAAAAATTACGCTTTCTATAATCAAATTAGGCACTTTCTAATGTTGATGTTATGGGATCAAACTAAAGATTTGTAAGTATTTATATGGAAAAATTATAAGTTAAGGTATTAGGTATCATGTATTACTCAAAATGCGGCGTGCATGATCCATGCATATACATGATTTTGCTCTTAATTAGGAATTAAGTTATTCTCTACATTAAACCACCTTTTGAATTTTTTATTTTTTTATTTTCCTAACTTCTTGGCTCATAAAAGTAGCAAGATAAGCAAACAATGCAAGAATCATTGAAGAATTAGGATATCATTATTATATAGAATCTAATTATATGATGTAATCATTAATTACCTATTCATTTTTTAAGTTTATCAATCACTACTTAAACTAAGTCTTCATATTAAACCATAATTTTTTATTTTTAGTTATATTTCATATAAAAAAAAAACATTAATCATATTCAAGTCCTTAATTAGTAAAAGGCATGGAATGTACTTTTATTCGAGATTAGATAATATGAAATCTTGAGTGAAAGGGAATATTTAAGAGAGGATACAATCCATCAAACATCAGCAAGTAGATATATAGGGGGACATAAGACTGATAGATATATGGGTACGCAACATCTTTTTTATATTTAAATTTGAACTATTATTTTGAAAATTTTAGGTCCCATAAGTCATTATGAAAAGCTAGTTTTACAATAAAAAAAATATAAAAAATATAAGAAATAAAGAACAAAATCGAGGGAAAAGTAATTTTGTTCTACTATGAGCGGTAAGTTGCATGCAAGTACTGTCTCCTAATAATTATCGCCCGAAAATAAAGAACAAAACTGTTAATGTATTTCATCAGCATCATCAACGCAATATTACCGTTCGAAAATAGGGTTTAGAAGAGAAAAAGTGACGGACAAAACCGTCAATGTATGTATTTAAGAGAGATAAATCATAAATATGTAACCCATATCAAGTATACAACAAATACTATATTACGCCACCATATGTTTTGGGCCACAATTATTGATGTATGGGCACATCAGTATATTGTGTTGCGCCTATAATCAACTTGGAAGACGACTTATTTTCTGATGCCTTTCATATTGCACCACATTTTCTACTTATGAGCAATATTTTGTGCCACAGTTTCTTTTCACCAAATAAACTCAAATATGCAACAATTTTTAGTCCTTAATCATAATTATTCATCTTAAAAGTTTAAATTTATAATATACAATTTTTTAAACTTTATTTTAACCAAATAAAATATAAATTCATGTGTCACTGTTCGATAAATACTAGGAGTACCATTTTAAAACACAAAATGCACTTCACTTTGATAACCTATAATTTACTGATTAATTTCCATTCTTTATAAACCCAATGATTTGCAACATAATATTTAACATACAATTATAAGTGGATAACAAAGTAGAAAAACTAAACTTGAAAATTTCAAATAATCTTTTATATGTTTTTACATTAAATGTGTTAATTGACAAAATTTTGAATTTGATATTTTGAAGTTTTTAAAAAGATTAAATATAAAAAATTTTACTATATTTTTCTAAGAGCGGGATAAATTAGGTGTGATGATGATAAATAAATGGGTTTAGTAATCCCTCCACAAAGAGGTTGAGATTTTATTATAAATATTAATTAAAATAAATGTGCTAGAATAAAATAATTAAGGGATTCTTCCAATATAACAGAGAGGTGGCTAAATCATTTGATTTTAGAGGGTGTAGTCTATGTATATTTTACAGCCATTTTTCATTAGAGTTTAAAGTTAGTTATTGAGTATATGGAATTTGTGTATTTAAATTATAATTCTATAAGGCCAATATTTAAAACTATTATCTTTACACATGCTCTATTATAAAGTACTTTGACGTTGTTATTGAATACTCCCTCCCTAAAGAAAGAAGTTCTTATTTTTTATTTGGGGTGTTTTATTTGTTGTTCTCATAAAAAATATGTTTATTTATATTATAAATTTTTGACAAAAATAACCTTACTCTAAAACATTTTAATATTTTAATAATACTTATGGTCCCCACATATCTTCCACTAACTTCATTTTAACATTTTTATATTCTCTGCGGTCCTCACATATTTCCTACTAACTTTATAAAAATATTTTTTATTAGTTGTGGTTCTTATATTTTTTTTCCACTAACTTTATTTTAATATTTTTTAATATTTATGGTCTCCACTTTTCCTCCATCAATCTATTATTCAATAAAATAATATCTCTACTATCTAAAAAATTTTATTTTTCTTAATTCCTGTAAACGTTCCTTATGAGAACTTCATTAAGTATCGGAAGAAGTAGTATTTATATGCATGTGAGCTAATATTAGATTTGTCTCCATACATAAATTTAAATATTTAATACATCAAATTTTAATAATTTTAATGTATGTATTAGCTAGATATATAAGCGGCTCAAAAGTCAAATGACATATGTATTTTTGAATTTTTGGCATGGACTGAAATCAATATGGCTAGATATATATAGCTACATACATAAATTTAGGTATTCAATATGGCTCTGTTGAGATTGTTAATGTGACATGGACTGAAATCAATTTATCAAAAGTCAAACATAAATAAATTCTTCAAATAAATTCTTTTCTTCTTGTAAAAAAGACATTTTGTAAACTCTTAATACTTTCTTTGTTTTAAAATACTTATACTATTTGATTCTTCATATAATTTAATACATTAATTCAATTTTTAATTTCTTTTAATTACTATGCATAATAAAAATTATAAAAATTTGATATTAATAATCTTTGTATGACACGGATCAAACTACATCTTACTTGATTATATTTTAACTTATCAAATTAAAAATTAATCATAAATTAAGAATAATAAATATTATTTATTATTTTATAATGTTGTAAGTAATATGAAATAGAGAAAGTATTTGTTAATGTTGTTGACCTTCATATTATATGACAGTAATTATAGCTAAGATTATAAGTGGAAGACGTGTATTCGAAAACGTACTTAATTACCTGTCTAGGTAATAATATGACGCTATGAATTAAACAAATCAGTACTGAAATGAAATTGTACGGATAAATTAAAAGTTAGAGAAATATCATAATACGAATCAAATAAAGTGGTGGGAATTAAATTTAAAATAAAATATATTAAAATTTTTAGGGACGGAGGGAGTAATAGTAGTACTTTTTTTGTTCTAAAATACTTTGTGGTTATTTGCACTACTTATCATTTAAGTTTATATTGTATATTACGGCTAATGTGTATGAAAAAATATAGTCCAATAGGATGTTGTTTGAATCGTCTAATCGTATATTTTCATTATATTAATTTATTATAATTTTTTATTATATATAATTTACTATATAGATAATTAAAATAAAGCACTGAGTTATATAAAAAGTTTAATATAGCAAATATGAGAAAAGGAAGTAACTACAATATTAAGCAAAGTAACAATTAATTAGACCGTCCAATAAATTTGAAGCAAATTCCATGTGATAATTTGAGTGCTAACAAAAGCATAATAAGTCAGCTTAATTCTATATGATTATCACTTCATTCTGATTGCTTCTTTCAGCCGCCTAATTACTAAATAAGATTATTCTATAATTAGATGATGTCCAATTCATGCTCAATTCTGTAGATTTTATAAAATGTATTAATGAATTGTTATACAATTTATATGTATAAATAAATTGTGGAAGTTTTGGTAAATAGTGAGTTATAAAGTTAACAAATTATTTTTAAGTGGTAGGATTTGATAGGGTGGGAATTTTGTGATATTAATTTATCTTTTTGTTTTTGTAGTATTATTCTTTTTGTCTTTTTGTAGTGGTGTACAAAATCACAATAATTAGTCAGATATTTCTAAAAATAATTTTTTGTAAATTACTCTTTCTGTTTTATTTTGTTATTCCCATTTTCTATTTTCAAAGATTTTTAAGGTAATTTTAAAGCTTTAATATCTCTAAATACGTATTATAAAATATTATAAAATATGTACAATTAAAAATTATATTAACACAAATCTAACAAGATCTGATCACATGAATATATTTTATCTTCTATAAGTAAAATGTTAAATGGAAAAAAAATTATAAAACGGAAAAGTATAAAATAATATTTTTATTTTTTTATGTTTCAGGGTCGCCTGAGGTAGGAGGTCAATGAAAATCCAACTCAGACTTCGCATGGGAATATAGTACTTGCCACTATAAGTATTCAACTCAAGCTCAACTCGGTGGATCCGCTCAAGTCGAACGGTGTTCTACCCGTATTTGCAATACCCCTTCTGAAATTTTTGTTATGATTTGGCGCTTCTTGCATTTGGGTTGCTTTCTGCTGTTTCTGTTCCTGTGTGTGCTGTGTATGTGATGGCTGTATTTCTGGTAGCTGATTCCAGTTTATGTGATGGCTTTATTTCAAAATCAAAATGTTCATACTTTTCGTAGCTAATTAATCAATTTTGAACACTAAATGTATAATGTGTTTGTTCTTTTTAAAATCTGAAGTCAATGAAAGATTTAATATCCGCATGCGCATATGGCGAGAGGGTTGTTCGTTATCGGTTGTCGCTTGAAGAAATCAAGGAAGAATTGAAGACTTAGTTTTTTTTTAATTTTATAATGTGTAGCAGAGGGAAGCCAGCACAAGGAGTCATGGGTAAAATGTCCAAGAAGTACAGTGTGAGTAGGAAGACAATATTAAGAATATGGGGACAGATAAAGCACCAACAACAACAAACCAATTTCCAATCAATGTCAACAGTAAAAGGATAGGAAAGAAGTCAAGGGATGAGATTTTGTTTGATAACACAAAGTTCAAGAGACTTGAAAAAGCGCAAAAGACAAGTCAAACAGCAGTTGCAAGGGCCATGGGGTTAGCCAAAGCACAGTTTGGAGATCGAAAAAGAAGAAGTACAATCGAAAGCACACCAATGCAATAAAACTGTTGCTTAATGACAAAAATAAACTCGACAGGTTAATTTTTTGTCTCACAAGTTGCGTTTCAGATGAGCACACAAGCAATTTCAAGTTTAATGACATGTCAAACGTAGTGCATATAGATGAGAAGTTGTTTTACCTCACTAGGACACAACAAACTTATTATCTCATACCTGGGGAGGTAGAGCCACATAGAGAAATCCAATCAAAACGATATGTGCCTAAAATCATGTTTATGTGTGATGTTGCTAAACCAATTTTTTTAAATGAAGGTGAGCTGATTTTTGATGGAAAGATAGGGATCTTTCCATTTACATCACAAGTGCCAGCACAAAGGAGTTCAAACAATAGGAAGAGAGGAGAGCCAGAGACCAAACTCATACAATCAATCACTAAAAATCACACGAGAGATATGATTGTGCACAAGATACTGGTGTTTAGAAGTAAATGGCCAGCACATTTAAGCAAAACATATACATTCAACAAGACAATGCTAAGCCACACATTTAAGATGATGACATAGTGTTTAGAGTGGCAGCAACACTTGATGGATTTAGTTTCCATTTAGTGCAACAACCTCCTAACTCTCCAGATATGAATGTGTTAGATTTAGGATTTATTAGGTCTACATAAACATTGCAGCATCAAAAATCAGCCTACAATTATGCACAATTGGTTAAGGCAGTAAATGCAACATTTGAGGGTCTACAACCAAATGCATTGAAGTTTCTATGGATTACTTTACAAGCATGTATAATTGAGGTTATTAATAACTTAGGTGGTGTAGATTATCACATTCCACATATAAACAAAACAAAGCTTGTAAGGGAAGGGAGACTTCCACATTTTTTGGGGGTACAAAGGAAAATTATTTACAAGGCACTTGGTTATTTGGACTCAAAGGTACATCAGAGTACATTTGAGGTTATCTTATTTTACTTGGGAATTAAAAGTGAATAATTTTTTCATCAAAAACAATTAACAAATGAACCAGGACCAGCAACAGAGGCACCATAGACCACAACAGCATAAGAATCAAACTTAACAACAACAACAGATCTAGGACAAGCATCAGCATCAACATCAACACCAACAACAGATCCAGCTCAAGCATCAAATGCATCAACAACAACAGAACCAGCACAAGTAGCATGAACAACAACATAAGCAGCACAAGTATCATGTATATATGACACATATGAGTATACTTTTGGGTTACCTATGTATACTCACTTTTGGGTGAACTATGTTAGGAAAATGCTTAGGAGTAAACATGATGTAGAAACAGAATCATCACGTTGTTTAACCATAAAAATTTAAATGAAAAAGGCAACTTCAGCAGATTAATGATGGCTTGGAAAGCAAAATTGAAAAAGTTCATCTCAGAGAACAAAATGTTCTCATCACAGATACCCCATAAACCACAGTGATTGACTCGTGAATCTGGTGATAACATAGCCTCCTAAACATGATGTTTGGTGGCTTATGAACTGAAACCCTAGATTGGTGGAAAAAGTTGTTTATTTAGGGTTTATTGTAGCTATAATCAAATGTTTACCCTTAAAAAAATCATAGGGAAAAAAAATCAGAACAAAACACAAACATGCATACCTTCAAAAAACACATAAACAAAATCATCATAAGTCAAAAAGGAAATATGTATCCATACGAGAGAAGGGTCCTCCATCATCAAAATAAGACTTAAAATCATCATCATCATCCAGTGATTCTACATCTGAAGAAGGGAACATGTTCTCAATATAAAGATCTTGCATATCTATTTGTAAATCAAACAAACTCTTAATTTCTTCATCCTCGAAAGTTAAAGCTCTTTCCCAGTTAGGATCGGTTTCAACAGAGCTCGTAGGAGATAGAGGTCAAACCAAGAATTAGGAGGACCAACAAGATCACTGTCTTGAGATGAAGACAACCAAGAAAGACAAGAACTTGGTGACTCCATCTCCGAAAACCCAGAGGTATAAAAAAACCTAGATCCGTAAAAACCCAGATCTATAAGAAAATCTAACACCAGAAAAGAGAGGGGAGAGATGGGAAAGGAGATGATGAAGGAAAATCGAAACACATAGTGAACGACGAAAAATCATAGACGAAAATCAGTAATGGGAATGAAGGAGGAAGATAACGATATGCATACTCAGGGATAAAGATGAGAGAGAGAAAGAATTAGGGTTAAAATGTTAGTAGGATGAGGATGGGGGGTTGATTTTAAAAGGGAGGGAATCATTAAGGGTATTAAGTAAGGATTAGTGAAATATTTTATTTGGGTAAGTAGTATAAACGGGGGTATTTCCGTAATTATATGTGTGAGCTAATGGCATTTAGGTAAAAAAATCAGTGCCAAAAAAGAAAATGGGACACATAAGGTGAACTTACACAATAAAAAAAATGAGACAAGTAAAAAGCATAGGAGGGAGTAATATATAGTTGGGTATATAATGGTGTGTGCTTGAGGGTATAGTATTTTTATAATACCAAATATATTATGTTATAACCTTAAATATATGTTGTTATAACCCCATATATATTACTCCCTCCTATTCACCCAATGTGTCCCATTTGACTTTTTATTATTTTTTGGGTAGTCAAATGGGACCACATGTGAAAAAAAAAAGTAGTGTTTTTAAATTTTTATAAGGGTAAATTGGGGTTAGTAGATATAAAGGTGTAAAAAAGCTAAGTTTAGTTGGGATAAATTAGTAAAGGTAACATACCAAAAATAGAAATGAGACATTTAAGGTGACTTGACCAAATAAATTAAAATTTTATTAAATTAAATTAAATTTTTTATATTATTATTTTGATACAAAAAATGAAATATTTAATGCAACTACAGCAATTTGACTGGCGCTCTAATTGTCCCAAAATTATTGTCGTTTTAATTATTTACTCTTTCCGTTCTACTTATTTGCATCACTCAACATTTTAGTTGGTCCCGCTTAATTTGAATCGTTTCTATTTTTAGATAATAGTACACTATTTTATTTTAATCTCATTGATACATTTTAACTTTCTTATAATTTCATTCATACAATTTATTCTCTTCATTTCAATTATCTATTTTTTTTCTTAAAAAACTGACACTTGCTCTTTGATTTAATTTTAATGAGACAAAGAAAATAAAAATTAGTAATATGAAAATAAGAAACATACTATCAAAAAATATGAGGCCAACAAGATCAATAAACAATTGAAACCATCAATAAAATTAATGGCTTAAAACAACTAGAAAGAACAAGAATTGTACTTGTTGCAGTAGAAAAGCCATCTACATTGAATTATCCAACAATTTGTTCACTAAAAGTTGGAAGCCTCAAATACATATAATTCGAAACTATGAAAGCAGTTTAAATGTATTTCATCCTCAATTGAAGTACATGAAAATGATTCGCTGAAAGCAAGTAAAATGAATTAAGACCGATGAACAAAATATTTGAAAAGATGCATACATAGTAGAAGATTTATGTGAGACACAGATAACCTCTCTAAAAATACAGCATCCTTTCCCTTCCATTCGAAAACTACAAATCTAATACATGACCCGAACTGAAAGAACCTATAATCTTATGAAGCAACTAGGTCTGGAGTCTCGGCTTCGACAGACAATAAGGCAGTGTGTACTTTTCCAACCCAGTTGTCCAGACGATCACGCAAGGATTTGATTTGCGGAATCCCCAAAACTCTAGGTTGCACCCATGATACATGAACTGTGCCCTCAACCTGATCAATGATTCCCTCAATAAGATGAACCTGCAATTCCAATTTGTACACATTTCAAGACAAGGACAAAATACTAATTAATCTGGAAAGAAGTTAACAGCAATAAAAGTTTGAAATGACCAGGTGTGGATGGTAATTTAGTACGAAAGTCGATGAGGGTGGTGTATTGATCAAATACCATTCACATCATTGCTTTTGTGACTATTTATGCAACAAAAAGTTAGTGCGGCGAAAAGTAAAAAATTGTACTTCTACAATGCAGACTAACGAACGTTTAATAAGAGTAACAGCAATTTTGATTTGGTTAAAACAAAACTTGTATTTACTCGCTTAAGTTGCTTGGTTTACTTTAAAATTTTTCCTGACCCCCTTCCCATTTACCTCGGTAACAAGTTTAAGCTAGACTACAAGCTAAATCAAACAGCTCTTTTTATCAAACGTGTTTGCTAGATCCGCAGAAGGTAGAGAGGATATTCATGTGACAATCACACATACACAAATATAAAACATAAACAAGGTGTGATGACCTATCAAGATATCCAGAAGCATTGGCAATGGGCCAAAGCAAGCAACACTAGTAAAATAAGGTGGAATACGTAAAACGAACTTACAGAAAGGCTCTTCATGAGGAGATACTCAACATCTTCTATAGTAAGCCTAGTGCGCTCCGCAATGACATTCAACGGAATTGTTCGGTCTTCTGCAGGCCGGCTGCACAAGAATAGAACACACTTGAAACATAATGCTTAAGACTCCAAAAAGAAAGCAGCGACAAAATTCAAAAAAAAATGCCATTCATAATGTTCTCGACTGCTACAGCATACCTGAATATGATTTCCATCAAACATAGAATATTTATCTTCTCCAACAGTTTTCTTTCATTAGCAACTAATGCTGGTTGTGCATTGAGAGCATCTTTGTGCACATTGCATAGTTCTTGATACCGAATCAAGTCACCAGTGTTAAATGCTTGCAGTATATAGTAAAGCCACTCTACCTTTGTCCCAATAAGAGACTTTAACTGAGGGAAGAAACAGTATATTAATCATATCATACATACCGCATTACTAATGAGATTTATCCCTATGAACTCTTCCATCATAAGTAACAAGCACCAAAGACCATGAAATGCTGAACTAGAACGGATCAATGCCAGAGCAAATGAACACAGACAATAATGTATGACGAGACAAATATTTACTATAAGCAGATTGTCGATTCCAGCTTAAAATAACTAAATAGAAGTATTTGATTCGGCCTTTGGGCCGCTTAGTTGTCTGCTGGACAGTAAGTTTGCAGGCACACAACCTGCTTAAAAGAATGTGTTTCTAATTGCTATGTCCCCAGAATAAAGTATAATAGTTTAAACTTGAAGTGATAGAACATACTACAAATAGTAACAAATATATTGTTTGCATCCACAACTAAATGTCACCTTCAACTAAAGAAATTAGAGGGACAAAGAGTAGTTCGGAAATAATATACATTATATAGTAAAATGTTAAAACCAGCCATCATACATGCACTTGATAAGAAAAGGAGCAACTTTATCACAATAAAATTACAATAGAAAAGGTTTGTATCCATCTTTCATTAGCCATGACTAATACAACGTGAAACACTAAGCAAAGAGAAATAAACACTCCTTTCTCTGTGAAGACTAAATATCGTTACTCTAATTGTGGACATATTCATGATATTAGACTCACTTGATTAAAACATGGTTACCCTTCATGAAAGGCTTTTTACGAAAACTGAGTGTTTTCAAGGATGATACTTATTTCAGGATAAAGAAAATAGCATATTAAAAACCTGATAAATCCTTGTTTAATACTCAAAATCCATAATGATAGATGACTCACACATGATGATGACAAGCGCCAACGAACTGCCCCACCACCGAATAAAGACATAAATAAAATTCAATAGCATAAACGAACAACAATGATAAATGCCATAAACGAACAATAATATTCGCAGCACTAGGGAACGAATATTAACATGTTACAGATTTTCAAATGAGGGACACTTACAATTGGATGTGCAAGTAGCTCGCCAAAGTTGTAGATATTGTCTCCCAACAATGCAGATAATGAAAGATCAAAAGCCAAATCCTATAAGATATTCGATGTGCATGAGAACTTTACAAGTGACATAAAAGCAAAAAAAAAAGTTGAACATCTCCATAGTGCAAACATAATATATGTAAAACTTCAATACCAAGGAAAGAGGTCAATTACATGTCTTTTTTCCAATCTTTACCAACATCCTAAACAAAAAGTCAAGTAAAGACCAACACTACAGACAATATTAGTTACTTTCCAAACTAACTTGGCAGCAAATATAGAATACATATGAAAGTTAATATTTTCATCTAACAATCAAATACAAATAAAACTTCGAAGTGTGACCAGCTCAATGTATACAGCAAATGCGTCTTTAAGCAAGAGATTGCTAGCAAACAGAGCAAATCAGACCTAGCTAAATAAACAACTTAGCATAAGTTCAAATTTTCAATCAAAGCTAAAGTGTTACAAATGGCATGAAACACAAATTCAGATAAAATCAGCAAATGGATTTACAATAGCATCAAGAGTTTATCCAAGTAGCAACTAGCAAAAAACCTAATTCCTTATTGAGCACTCAACTCAACCATGGACTAATACTATCCTTGTTTCTGTTGGGCTAACTCGCCGTACCATTCCGAAGAATCAGTACTTTACCCACTAGGACTCAACATCATAACAAGAATTATTATCCGCCAACTGGGAGATACAATCATGGTACAAATGTGATTAGGGACTTGGTGAACAATTCTCGAGTACTAAAAAATCCTACAGTAATGAATAAGCATTCGGTTTTTACAAGAAATCTTTCAAAAAGATACAAATGCATCTAAATTATTAAACCAAACCACTATCTTGCAGTAGCCTACCAAGACACCAATGATATGACAGCACAAGCCTAAGAAATAAAATTAGACAAAAAGAAAATTACCAGCTTGAATGAATCAGAAAGAGTCTCCACTGAAGTATAAGCAAGATAGAGGAGAGCATTCTTGTAGAACTCCGCAAATTCCTGACGTGCTTTATGATACTGAGATGAGACCCAGTAAAAACTAGCATGCACTGAAGGATCAATATCAGTCATACTGTCAAGTGTAATTTTCCCATCTTCCAAAAGCTTCTTGCAATCTTTTTCTTCCCCTTGCTCAAGCTTCAACAAAGCAATCTGCATCTTTATGTAGAGAACAGGCTCCTCTATACGACTCTCCCGTGTAGCACGAAGTTTTTCAATCACCTCCTCAAGATAACCAATTGCTGCTTCTTTTTCCACATACTGTCGAGATACTATGACCGCAAAATGAGCAAGCTTAAGAAGATTTATCTTTGTCTCAAAGTCAGTGATAAAATTGTGATATAACTGTATCAGGGCATCACCTGCCTGCAACACAAAAATATCAGAGGCATTACAAGCCAACACCAACTAGATAAACAACCAGAAGACAAATTGCTGGAATCAATAGAAGCATACATGAATAGTTGAATGAATGAATGAAAAATGGAACAAAGAAAAAAATATGATTCAGATTACAGACTCATTCAGTGGAGCTGTGAAACTACTACACGCCTGCAGTATAGATCTTTACTTTTAATATCTTCATCCAATTTAATGCTGATTCAATCATACTGCATTTCTTTAAATGGAAATTAAGAAATAATGCTTACTCCCTCCGTCCTAAATTAGATAATGCATTAGGAATTGTACACTTGCCAACGCCTAATACCAACCATTAATATCTTTAATCACATATAGGTAAAAATTATATATGCTTGATACATTCAAAATATGTATTCAAACAAACTTAAAAATGTATAATATACAATCACTTATTTTAACTAGTAAGAAAAATAAGTAATTAGGGTTAAGGTATGAGTCAAACCAAAATGTGTCATCTAAATTAGCGTGCAGAAAGAAATAGAAAATGAAGGCACAACCATAGAATTTCAAAATTACATAAGAACCTGCTATTACCAGTTTCTTCATCTCAAAACTTCAAATAGATATTCAGAACCTCAAGTGCATTGCACCAAGACCAGCCATTTAGAGATGCACAGTTATCATTTGATCATAAGTCATAACCACAAAAAGAACATTAATTCTGACATTATGAAAACTTGAGAGCATACGTTCACGGTTTGGCATGATATTCCACTTATCTCATAGTAAAGATAGTGTGGTGGAGTGGCATCTTGAACACCTTACCAAGGGTATCAAGAGACAAGGGATAGAATGATGATTTCGAACTTGAAAAAAAGATCATATACCAAAATACAATCAAGCGATACTCAACATGGTCGTTACGAACTATTGCAAAAAGCCAATGGTAGCAATTCTTTAAAAAATTTCCACAAAATAGCACTCTACTTTTGAACATTGTGCTACAGTAACATTATGAAGGAAAAACATTCGTATTTCCGTTATATTGTGAAATTATCATTTTATCCATGTGTTATTTCATTAAAACACAGTAAACCCTTCCTCTTCCATTCATCTTCTTCCTCAACTACTCAAGTCATATCAAGATTCAAGAAGCTTCATAATGTTACCTAATTCAAAGATTCAAGAAGATTCAAGATTCAAGTCATGCAAACCAGCAACAAGCATTCCATTCAAAAAAGAATAATAGCTGAGAAGTTCGTTATTTTCATCACTGCGAATTTTGTTGTTTACATAAGGATACAATCATTTCTGTAACTGGTGTCATCCACTTGTAAATTTAACAATGATAATTAAAAATTAGAAACAAGTCATTTAACCATAGTTTTCATCAAAAGCTGCTGCTATTGGAATACCAATGTTACCTAATTTGCTTTTCTAATAGGTAATTTGCCAAAAATGAGGCAAAAAAACCTTAACCAACATGGATTTATTTTTTCAATTTGCAATTCACAAGTTGATTGGTGAATTAAGGTAACACTAGGAATAACACGTTTACAAAATAGCAACCTAATTATCCCACCTTCAGGATTTAATGCTATTCCTTTAAATAAACTTAACAAAGATAACAGGGGAAGACAGAGAAACAAAGTCCCAAGTTATAAAAAGTTTCCAATGGCCCTGATAGTAGTATGATGCATATATATAAGTTGTCTTGCCAGTGGTGCCTTGCAAGTAGTAATTTCTAGAAGATTAGCATATCGTGGTTTGGAATCGGGGTCCATTGGAATAATCTCTACAACATAACAGCATTGCCAGTGCAGCCTGCATATATCTGATATTTACCTCCCTTCCTAGGTTGGAAACTTTAAAACCATTTAATTAGTGTCTTAGTTAATACTAAATGATGATGCACTTAATGTCATAATAGATAAGACGAAACTATATGTTAGCAAAGGATGACATAGGTATCACATTGATTGTGCATATGTATCTGATATGACTAGAATAGTTGAGGAAGAAGATGAATGGAAGAGGAAGGGTTTACTGTGTTTTGATGAAATAACACAAGGATAAAATAACAATTTTACAGCATAACTGAAAAACAAACGCTTTTCCTTCATAATGGTACTGTAGCTCAATGTTCAAAAGTAGAGTGCTATTTTGTAGAAATTTTTTTAAGAATTCCTACCACTGGCCTTTTGCAATAGTTCGTGTCTACTATGTAGAATATCCCTACAATCAATTCATTCTTAGAATCACATCAATTTTAGCAACATACACATGTAATTTTATACTATCCTTTAATTTTATAATAAGAATGACATAATAGAAAATCCTAAGAGGGCAAAAATTCTCGAGGATTGAAAAATACTAATGCAGCCTCCTCCCAGAAGGATTAAGACGCTTGATCACACGCACTTCAACATAAGTACTCTTCATGAAACTTAGATTTGCAATTTTTTTCAAGCTTCAACGACACAGGTTCACTATTAATGGTTTTACTTTTATAAATATAATACAATGGGTCCCTTTCGTAAAAACAAATGAGTTTTAACCCCCCTTGTACTGCAAAAGACAAACCACATAGGTTTCAACTATAATTCCCCAATAATTAACTAACACATCAAAGACATACTCACAAATAAGACAACCAATAAATATAGTAGATTCAAAATTGATTGACCAGAACTAATCTAGATTAAAAAGTTTCTTGTGAGGCTCATTTATAGTTACATCAATCATGGCTTTGTCTAGGGAGGCCATCAGCCACAAAGTAATTGTCTAAGGGTCGTACTTTCTACCAAATATTGATCGGAATTAGAGTTTCCACTCACCGCCTGTTAAAATTGAATAGATACAGCATGCCGCCATAGGATTATAAAGATTATAGTGTAACCTCATTGTCATGAACATGAAACACCATGGAGAATAAGAAGCAAAAACATTTTTGGAAGATAAAACGGTGTACAAATCTACTCTTATGTACCACCATATATGAGTTTGGGGAATTCCTTATAGTAACCCTGAGGTATTGGGTATTTCACGTAATAAACAAAGTTTTTTAAAAATCCGTGACCTTTTTATCCAAAAATACGTTTGCAAACATTGATTTAGTAATGATAATGATAGTTATACGCGTATTTTTAACCCTTTTACTAAACTCCATTGCATCAAAAGCTTATATTTTCCCTAAACCTAAAACCTAAAATGTGATTTGGATTTTGGAGGAAAGATAGAAAAGTTAGGGTTTATGTTTTTGGGAAATATAAGCTTTATGCAATGTAATTTGGTAAAAGGGTTAAATAGGAGTACAACAATCGTTATCCTTACTAAATTAACGTTTTAATCATTTTTTGGATAAAAAGGTCACGGAGGATGAATTGGATAAACCTCAGGATTACCGTGTGAATTTTTAAAAAACTTTGGTAACCACGTGTAAAACCCAATACCTCAGGGTTACCATGTGGAATTTCCCTATAATTTTTTTACTTAAAATAAACACCTTTTTCCTAAATCTAGTCAAATTTCCAGTGATACATAGACCAATTTATAACAGCAGATAGATTCCCCCATTTTCAATTTCCTCTCATTTTACCTCCCTCCTAGTTTTCTTAGAATTGATTTCATGATCAATGTCAATGATTACTGAAACTGAATTGATTTGACGATCAATTAAAGAGGATCAGACCGACAGCAAGTCGAGCCTATGCTCAGGGCCCACTAAAAAATTATAATTTGTCTTTATGAGGATTTGAACACAAATTTATTGCCTAGGGGCAAAGCGCAAGCTTACAATTGGTGAGGCATTTGTTTTTGTTCAAAAGCTTAGAAAACAATTTAAAAGCATATATGATACTTAAAACCAAGACAAAAGTATAAGGAAATCAAAACCAAGACAAAAGAAGTCTGCGCGGCGAAATTAAGGACTTTTAAAGAGGTGTTTGACAAACTAGATTCTAAAAAAGAAAAAAGAATATATATATATATATATATATATATATATATATATATATATATATATATATATATATATATATATATATATATATATATATATATATATATATATAGGATGGCAAAGAGAAGGCAAGCAAAAACTAATGACATAGGTGTAGTCAAGTGAGAAGGACAAGGATATGAACAGTCTAATTCAGGACAGGAACATCAAGGATCGATGGGCAAAGTATTTTGATGAGTAATTTAATAAAGAACAAGGACATGTTATAGAGACACAATAATCATTCATTTAGAAAATAGAGATTTTACACGAAAAATACAGAAATCATAGATAGATAGGGCTTCGACAAATATAAATCTAAAGAAAGCGATTTAGCCAGATGATATGGAGATACCTAGGGACGATTGGGGTAATTTGGCTAACTGATCTATTCAACAAGATTTGGTGAACAAACAAGATGCCCAATAACTAGAGAAGAAGTGCTCTAGTGTCTATTAACAAGAACAAAGAAGATGTCCAAGATTGCACTAACTACCGAGGAATAATACTCATGAGTCATATTATAAAACATTGTTACTTGGAACACAATTCGGTTTGGAACGGGAACGGGAACACGGAACTCGACCTAGATTGACTCGAGAACAATCAGGTACAAGATACAATATGTAGAAAATATAAATTTGAAAAACAAAACTAAATTAAAATGATTACTTTGGTTTAAGAAATTATTTTCAAGTGGAACTTTTTTAGATTTCTAGGTTTCATCTCGTTTTTTCCTCACTTTGAGTGCTTTGGGTTGCGTTTCGTGGTGATTGGAGACGGAAGTTCCCATATCGCAGAACATGGCTATGTTCCACGTTCCATGTAACTATGCTATAAAGTTATGGAAAGGAGTGGTAGAGACACGTATGAGGAGATATACCTCCATATCAAAGAACCAATTTAAAATTATGCCTGAGAGATCCAGAATAAAAATAATTCATCTTATGAGACAAATGATCGAGTACTATAGGGCTAAAAAAAAAGTCTTGCACACAGTTTTTATTAGCTTGAAAAAGGCATAAGACAAGATACTAAGAGAAATACTTTGGTGGGCAATGACAAAAAAGGGAATTCCAAAAAAATACATCAATATAATGCAAGATATACTACGAGAAGTAAAGACGAATGTTAGGACATGTGGAGGAGCAAAAGAATCACAATTGGCCTTCATCAGGGCTCAAGCCTAAGCCCTTTTCTTTACGTAACGGCTTTAGATGAGATAACTCAATCGATACAAAGACACATGTCTTGGTACATGTTTGCTGAAGACATTATTTTGGTAAATGAGACTAGGAAGGGAGTAAATGCTAAGTTAGAATGATGGAGACAATAGTTGGAGTCAAGAGGTTTCAAATTAAGTCGATGCAAGACAACGTACATGGAATATAATTTTAGCACAAACTATATAACAAGAGGCACTACAAAGCAAGAAGAGAAAGAAATCGCTTCATGTAGATGTTTCAAATATCTTAGGTTCATATTTTAGAGTATTAGAGACGTACAACAAAATGTTACCCATAGAATTAAGTGTGGGGGGAATGGAGAGCAAGTAATGAAATATTAAGTGATCGAGGTTGCCCTTATAGATAACGGATAGGTTTATCGAATTATTATTAGACCAGCGATATTGAATGTTCGGCTTATAAAAAGGATCATAGTAGAAAAATGAGAGTAGCAAAAATGCAAATGCTTCAATAGATGAGTGGACATACTTTGAGGAATAAAATTCGAAATGAAGATATAAGAAAAGGTTTAGAACTTGCAAATATTAAGGAAAAGATGAAAGAGAATCATTTAAGATGGTTTTGGCATGTACAAAGACGGCCTATTAGCGTACTGGTAAGAAAGATGGAAAGCTAGCTTTTCAAAATACAAGTTCTACTCAATCTCTGGCCATATGACACACAATGTTAAGTCCAACACCATGCAAGCTTTTCAAAATACAGTCAAGTTTGAAAGCCAGACACACACCTGCATGGTTGCATCCCTAGTTTAAAAAGCTCGTCTAGGAAGGTCTTAGGGGAGCAATGGTTAAGCGGCTTAATATGGGTAAACAAGGTGATTCCTTTAAGGCGAACATCTAAGATCACCTAATAGCACCTAAAGACAAGTGCCTAAGAGCACCAGAGGCTCATTTGATGCGTAAAGTCAGCACGTATGTTTTCCTTTCTCCTTATTCTTCTGTATTTTTCTTTTCTTCTTGATTTCTGTTCTTTTAAGTTTTTTTCGGTTTTTTGGAGGAATTTTAACTCAATTGTTTATGGATTTTCGGGTGTCTCGCACCCAATTGCTAGCACCTTATGCCTAGCACCAATAGCCTAGCATGTGAGGGCCTTAGGGATTCCCACGCCTTTCAGAACTAAGAGTGTATCCTAAACTAACAGCTAAAGCTGAGTAACACAAGCAACGTATACGGATTGCAATCTAATAAAACCAAGAAAGCCGAGAAAATCCTAGCTCATTCAAATCCATCATTCTACCTAATGTAAATATCGGACATTCACAAAATTACCAGCTATAATGATAGACTTAAAGTTGGACCAATAAGAAATCATTAAACACCAAAACAACCATGTCTCGAGCTTCTACAACCCTCAGATAATCCGTCAATCATTATCACTGAGTCCTGTTAATAGGATCGACTCTATGTGAGTCCAACTCAAAATACAAACCCGCAAAAATACCATGTCTAAACTTCATATGTCTAAAGATTCTACAATAGAATAGTGTAGCCAGATTACACCTCAAAAATACATACTCAACTACAATACCCAATCAGCATAACACAATCTAATTGCTGCAAAAAAAAACAAAACCCTAATTGATGAAATCCGAACCTATGAAACCCTACTTTCACTATAACTAACACATCACAAAACCCTAGATTCCCCAAATTCCTATACAATTTAGCAAAACACTGCACAAAGCGGAAAATAAGCATCGAAATCTTTACTCGAACACAATAGAAAGCAATTAAAGCACGACAAACCTGAAATGCGGCAAGAGCAAGAAATTCTTCAAGCTTTTCAGTAAGTTGATGCCAAAGTTTCTTCTGGTACAGATCTGCAAGAGAATTGAAGCGATCGGAAAGTTCTGGATGCGAGTTTCTGAGTGTCTCTAAGTATTCAACTCCCATGGCTGAATTCTTTGATTCTTTCTCGTCTGTGATTCTGGGAAGTGTTAATGCAACAATATTGAAGTGCAGAAGAAAGTAGGAGGCTGGCTTTGTTGAAGCTTCAAAACCTAAAAAGGATTTGATTATTTTTACCAATTTGGTTCTTATTTTTTGTGAATAAAGAAACTGGGAAAATATCAATTTTTTCTTTCACTTGTTTCTTGTTCTCAAAGAAAAGAATACTAATTACTTCTCTAAAAACGTTTTTGCTCTCTGAACACTAATATGAAGACAAGTCTATGTATTGGCAAACGATATATAGTTGGTAATTGATTGGGATGGAAGTAATTGATTTGACTAGTTAATTTTTAAGATGTTTGATGAATTTGAATATTGGTTATTGGCCGTTTGTTATAGAAAAAGTGAGTCAATAAGCCAAAAATCAATAAAAAAAAGCTAGTTGGAACAGTTTTTTTATTTTGGCTTAAAAGCAGCTTTTCATCTGCTTTAAAAGTCATTTATCAAACACTTTTTTTGACTGTTTAACCAACCAACAAACCAAAAGTCAAAAGTCAACTAAAAGCTAAACCAAAGTCATGTACCAAACATCCCTTATTAGTTGCTTATATAAGTGTTGGGTATAATTAAATCGGTGACTAAAAATTGTTGTATAAAAAGACAGTTAAGTAGATGATAAATTTATTGTAGACTTAAAGTATATTTGTTTATACTATACGTTTAATCAAATGATTAATACAAGATCAAAAAATCATTTTATAATCATAAATTACAAGTTATTATTTATTCTATTAATGAATCTTTATTGCCTCACACCAATTCACATTTTAAGGTCCTCAATTGCACATATTACATTTATTGTTAGAATATATAATAAATCTTAGAAGTTTTAACCATCAACTTGAGTTTTTTGTTAAGTTGATCTCTTGACATGATATTAAAAACCAATGTGATAAAAGGTCACATGTTTGAATCTTAACCATCAGCTTAAGTAATACTTAGCGTTAAATATGAAAAGGATATAAATTTTTAGTTGAATTGATTCATTGACACAAAATGATCGATGGAGTCTTGGTACTACACTTACCGAATAAACAACATCTTGTGTGTGTAACTTATGAAGTGGTTGTTCCTTTAATTTACTTATTTTCTACCGCTATAGAAAAGTCTTGGTTGTACCGTGCTTTTTTATGATGTTAATGAAAATCAAGGTAAGCCACTAACCAAATCAAACAAATAAAAATAGCAAGAAAAACTATCTCTTAATTAGCTTAAACCAAAAACTCATATTGAATAAAATTTTATATGGACTACGGATTTAGTGCATATTAAAATTGTGTTTACCAAATTTTAATTGTTAGTGATTTAGGAAAATAAAGAGTAAGGATTGTGAATTAGTGAACTAGATGGTAAGAAGTGTGGATTAGTGATGTAGATCAATCCATCCCAACATTAACTATTTCAAATATTAACTTATTCAACATTTGGGTTTGGCTCTCTTTTAAGCTTTAAGCTAATTTTCAGATTATTTGAGATTCATAAAGTAATTAATTTAATCTCGTAGTTGTTCTTTTAGTTCACATTTTTATATTATGTTGCATTATTAGTCAAGTCTTTTCTAATTGAGTCTTTTCTTTGTTATTTTAATTTTGTAGTCATGAACTAAGTCTTTAAATTGTGTCGTTTTATTATTTAAGTCTTTTATTTTATTTTCGAATATTTTGAGTCTTTTTCTGTATTTTTTTTTTTTTGCAATAAAACAAAGTCTTAGAGATGATTAAGCTAGGTTTAGGATCAAGCTTAATCGTGTTTCATGTTTAGTTAGTTCAGTTGTTCTTTTTTCGTTTGTCGAGTACTTAAATATAAAATCGCTCAATTGGTTAAAAAATTACGAAGTTTATGAAGCAAGAATCAAAGCAAAGACAATGAGAGTTTTTGAAGATAATTGCAAAGATCACAAATCAAAGAAAATCAAGCCCAATCACATCGTTTTCCAAAAGTTCTGATTTTCGCAAAAAAAAAAAAAAAAAAGAAGAAGTTTGAAGTTCTATGCTTCTCACCAAACAGCTCTTTTTTTTTTTTGCAAAAATCGGAATTTTAGACAACAATGTGATTGAGCTTGATTAGCTTATTCAAATAGCCAACAACCAATTGCCAAAAACTCTCAATAAAAGAATTGGTTAGGTCAAATGAGCTATAAAATGTTTGGTGAATTAGCTTATTCAAATAGCTTATAGACATCAACAAGCTAATTCTCACCATGCTCAATATCAACGTATTTATCAAATCAGATTGTTCACCAAATTACTTTGACAACATTGCCCCCAAAATTTCTCTGTTAGCCCACTTTCCTAACTAACATACTATTGTAGTATATAACATATTCAAGGACCTCAACCAAAAGTTCAAGCTGATAGTTGGTTAAAGCCCTGAATATGTTCACAAAAACTTGAACGAGACAGTCTTATTATGAGACCGTCAATATGGGTCGGCACAATAGCCAAAAATTGAAAAATAAAAACGGTCACTCTTCCAGAAATTAAAAAATAAAAATTTAATTTTGACCTTAAAGGTATCAATTTCAACTTAAGGTAAACCTTAAATAGATCAATTCAAACAAAAATTATCAATTTTGACTTGAAATTGATCAATTTTGACGTTAAACTGATCAATACCTAAATATGATTTCTTACACAGTTTCAGAATAGAGGTAATATAATGGTATTATTCTATGGTTGAATTTCAAACGACAAATGAATGGCATAACACTATCAATAATAGTGTTAAAACATTGCTCATTATAAGTATTCTTATTCGATGCAACATGATAGTTCTAATAGAATAATGGAACATAAAAGTACTTATACTCTTTAATTTTCGATCAATAATAGTGGTATTGGCGTATTTCTCTTCCCTCAATAATTTTCTATTCATAATGGACTTGGAAATAAATTTGTAGGTGTAATATTTGCTTATCCTGGATGTGAAGGTGGAGGAAGTATCCATTTCGAATTATGTTTGCCAATTAATTCAATGAATGCTATTAGAAATAACTAAGAGTCATGACTTTGTTATAAAAAAAATTCAATTTTGATATAAGAATGATCAATTCAGACCTTAAAATGATTAATTATAATTAGTTATAACAAAAAAAATTCAATTTTAATCTTAAACGTATCAATTATGACTTTGAATAGATCAAGTATTGAGTTTATATTGAGAAAAATTATAATTGGGCTGATTGGACTATCCGTCTCATATTGAGACCATCTCGTCCAAAACCAGCTAGAATATGTTCTATATTCTAATATTCTCCTATAAAATTTCTGATCAACATACTCAGTATCATCTTCACGTTGCAGCTTCTCATTGTCAATTGTGGTTGCCACGTCACAATTTCTCATATGAAACAAGTTCAACAAGTTGAAAAATTGAATAAAATTACATTTTAAAAAAAAATTCCAAAATAAGCTTCGAGAAATTTTAATTTCCAAAATAAATATCTTTGTGTCCGTGTCTAAGATTATGGCTTATTCGTTGTTACTAACAACGAACAAGAGAAAAAAATTAGCATAACTTTATTTTTTGTTACTAATAGCGAACAAAAAAAAACCATAATTTTTAACAGGAAAAAGAAAATAAAAAATCAATGCTTGTTTGTTGTTTATAATAGCAAACAAACTTTATTTTTTTTATTCATTTTTAATAGGATTTTTTTGTTTCTCTCTCTTTTTTAATCCCCGGAGTTTGCTTCTTCAATGAAGAACAAAACTAGAGTTGTTTTGTGAGGTATTTAGATTTATCTCTCTCCGAAATTTGCCGTTCCAATAAAGGTCCTACCTGGAGTTTCTTCTAACTCTTTATATGGCTTATAATTGTTTTCTTGTTCCATTGTCACGTTATCAATTTTATCATTAATTTTACTCCATTTGCAATTCTTGATGTGCTTTTCTTTTCAGTTTCTACTCTCTTTGTGTGATCTGACCGTCACATTAAAAACCCACAAGCTTGAAACAAACAACCCTTTATTGTGTGGCGTGTTCCTCCTTAGTGGGTACACCGGGGATGAGTTTTGTGATCAGATCTCCAATTGAATGACTTTGTTGCTAGTCCTTGTCCAAAATCCGAGGATTCATTACCCAATGATGGCTCTTTTTTATTATGTTCAGTGGTTCAATCTCCATTCTAATGTTACATATGTTTTAATTTTTGAAAGTGGATCTTGATTGAGCAAGTCCCTGTCGTGTAAGTCGACAAGAAATTGGTACAACCTATTTTGTTGAATGATTTAATTGAATATGATTATGTTTACTATACTTTAATGGGTTAGACATTCATAAATTAATTTCTTTCCATATCAATATGAGTTTGCTAAAATATGTCTTTATAGATTCATATATGTTATGTCTCGGTAGTCAACTGGAGCATGCTCCACATTCCCCCAGCTCAGGAGGAACTTGGGTTCGATTCTTGCTCGCCACTCCACCTAACCCGTGACAAGCATCCGTGCAGCCTAGCTTACAAAAATCATTGTTTTGAAAAGCATTTGATACAAACATCTTCATTTTGCACTTGTAACTTGTTTGAAAAACCACAAGTGAATTCCAGTGTAAATAGCATCATATAAAACTTCATAAAATCCCAGACGATTTGCATTCTTCTAGCAAATTTACAAGATTATGTTCAGGTGCACTTATTGATGGAAGTGTCATGCGATTTGGCAAAGGAGGCCGTGATCTTGTCTCGGAAGCTGCTTCGGAATCACCTGTTGGCTCTCCTTTCATGAGCGGCAAGTTGGTTCTTCTCATTACATTTGCAGCAGAAATCCGTTCCTTCCATACTCTGCCATCCAGTTGAGTCGCCATAAAAGTACTAATGAGATATTATACATATAATTGTTGATCAAATATCAGGGATAGGGGTTGTTTGACAATTGGTTATTGGTTGTTAGCGGTTGGCTGTTTTAGGTGGTTTGTTTGACCAGTTAGAAATGTTGGTTGTTTTTGTTAGCTTTTAGCTAGATGAAAAGGTCAACTGTTTGTGAAGATGTTTGGTAAATTTTGAGTATTGACTGTTGGTTGTTTATTAGAGAAAAAGTGAACTAACAAGCCAGAAGTCAACCAAAAAAGTTAGATGGAGCAGTTTTTTCATTTTGGAATAAAAGTTAGCTTTTCAGCTGCTTTAAAAGCCATTTACCAAACACTTTTTTTGACTGTTTGACCAATCAACAAACTAAAAGCTAAAAATCAACCAAAAAGCTAAGCCAAAAGCCATGTACCAAACACCACCATAGTGAATTGTGATCCTCATCAGTTGGGCAAAATTCCACTTCAATATGGCCATAGCAACTTAACACTGAATTTAGGGTATGCTTGAATTGGTGTAAATATTTAAGGGGTAAAAAAAATCAAAGTAAGAAAACGAAGTTGATAAATGAGAAATTAGTGAAATTTCATTGTTGTAGAGGTGAAAGAATAGTTGCAAAGTAATGAAAAATGAAAAGAGCTCTAAATTTTGTGGGGGTAAATATTTATCTTATGGGAGGGTGGGGGATGTATTACCTCCATAATAGGGGATATCATCTTCTTTTTCTTTATTATTTTTATTTCATGCTCATTTTACCTTCGCAACTATCTCAAGTACTTCAAATGCATCTCTATTTGCTTTCGTTTCATTAGTTTGACTTTATTTTTCCCCTAAATATTTACACCCAATTCAAATATGCCCTTAGAGGAATTACACAATAACAATGATGACACTAAGTTTGTTAGTTAGAATTTAGAAAATGGGTCTGGGCTGTTGGACCATGACAATTTGTCACATAATCATCCCGTGGGCCCACTAAGTTTATTAGTTAGATTTAGAAAATGGGTCGGGGCAGTTGGGCCGTGATAATTCATCATATAATCATTCCGTTGGCCCACTAAGTCTATTAGTTAGAATTTAGAAAATGGGTCTAGGCTGTTAGGCCGTGACAATTCGTCATATAATCATCCTGTAGGCCCACTCGTGTGAACACACCCACGGGCTCAGGCTAACAAACCCAAAGGAGGTTCACTACTAAAACCAATGTTCCACAAGTGATACATCTTCTTATCTTTCTCCGATGTAGACAACTCACATGCGAGTAATAATGGGTATTTTAAGACTTCGAGATTTGTAGTCAATGTTCCACAAGTGTTCTAGTTGTTAAAAGTCCTAGTTTTTTTGGATGATGAAAGAGTTACTATTATTGGTATAATGGTATCTACTACCTCCAATCCATAGCTAAGTGAATATCTATTTTCGAATGTCTTAAAACCCAATAAGCCTTGTCAGCAAGATTTTCCTTTAAAGTTGGGAATCTAATCCTCCCACTATTCTGTACATTTTTCTTGGCACTATTTGGAAAAGACCAAAATGGTAGTATACTTTTTCTAACAATCAAGAAACAGAAATATTTTTAGCAAGATTTAGCTCAAGTAGCATCTTATCGGAGAATAAAACAAGCTTCTGAACAAGATTAGCCTGCCTAATACTTTACATCAATGCATCCATACTAAAGGTTAGACCTTTCAACCTTCAGTTGTCACAAAAACATTCAGCATTTAGCCACCATGATAAACATATTTACTAGAGGTGTTCATGGTCATCAAGTCAATTTCAGATCAGGTGTTTCGGATCGCTTCGAAATCGGGTTTTGTGTCAAAATTGAACTTTTACATTATTTTAAGTTCATTTTGAAGTCGCGTTAAGTCGGATTCGGTTTCAAAGTCGGGTAAATATCGAGTTATCGGGTCTGTTTTGAACAACTCTAATATTAGCTATGTGGAAGAGCTAAGAACTTTAATGGGAAAGAGAAAAATACTTCACAGTAAAGACCAATGCGAACATCCTCAATTACTGATCCAACTA
>NC_080060.1:9356396-9363896 GCF_026212465.1 Amaranthus tricolor | reverse complement strand
TTAGATTATCTAGTAACTACAGTAATTAGATTATCTACTATGTTCCATCAAATGTTTTGTACAACTAAAAACTTCACAACGTCATCTTGTACTTCACATTAGCGAATCTTTATTCTTCTGATAGAAACTTGTTTGGCAATGGAGCGTCTTTTATCCTTAAAATTGGACACCTCTTTTAAATCAACTATTCCCTCAAAAAACAGCATGCTCATCATCATGAATACATCGCTTTCAATGTTAGTCCTAGCAGTCGTTTTCCAATCAGTGGGAACTCGTTCCATTTTCCATAAAGGAATAACATTAGTAGCTTGCATCTTATCATAAAAAATTGTTGACAGCAAATCTTTCTACAAAATATTCATTTAAATATTTATTAATAAATATTTCATATTCTTAGCAACATAAGGCAAAAGGTTTTTCAAATAAAATGTTACACATACCATAGTGTCACCTAGATTTCTAATTTTTTCTTCCGAAATAGCGGTATGGTTTACATTGTCAATCCATTGAACTATTCTTAACTTCATATTCAAAAGAAGTAAGAAGTACTGAGTACCTTTCAGTATCGGAACAACAATCTGTATATTATATATCATTGAATCAATAAAAAAATCTAAAAAACAGTGACTGCATAAGTACTGACTACCTATTAGTAGCTATAATAACTAAAATAGTGACTATATAAGTCAATCAATCATAAAAAAAAATATCTTACCAGATCAAACTTAGACAAATCAACTTGGTTGAAATCCACCCATTTGACCCAAGAATCATAAACTAAATCTATTTGTTGAGAACCACCATTATTATGAAATTCCAACAAAGCAAGCTGTAAAAATAAACAATGAAATAACTAAAAATAGTTTCAAAATAGAATAAAAGTTAAAGAATAAAAATGACAAAAAACTTACACTAGAACTAGCACTAAAAAAGAACTTTTTGGAAGATTCCTTGTTCTTTTCATTTTCATTTAGTAATAGACACCAACAATTAGACCTGGGAAAACGGTCGGTCGGTCGGGTTTTGGGTCGGATCAATTTCGGTCGGGTCATTTTCGGGTCGGGTCAGTTTTAGGTCGGATCACTCTGGGTTTCGGGTAGGTTCGGATTGACCCAACGGGTTAGCATAAAACATTAGAATATCCAATCGACTAATTCAACATAAAAAAAAAATCATTAAAATGTCTAAAAAAAATCATTAGAGAAATTATATGTACGATTTTCAAAAAATAGTTGGTATGTCAGGTTCATTTAAGTGCAAGAAAAATAGGGGAATTAATACTTATTTTGAAAGACTTGTAAGATACGCGCTTTATAAAAGTTATTTTGTTTATTATAATTGTAACGTTAGATAAAAATGACGTTAAAATTATCTTCACAATTTTCATGTCGGAAAGATATACAACTAACTAAGTACTTATTTCGTTTTATAAGATACGCTGTTTTATAATTTAGGGTAGCGACATTCGTTTTTTGAAAAGCTCATTCAAACGTGCGAAACGTTCGTATAAATTATATTGATTTGCTTACTGAAATGTAGAAAAATTAAAAACTCATTTGACTGATTTAACAAGATACATGTATTCAATTAAGATGATTATAACGTCCTGTTTTTAAAGAAAAATAATTACGATGGCTAAAAAGACGTTAAATACGTGTTTTTTGAGATCTATTGATGAGTTTTAGGGTTCAAGTGATACACTCAATATGTTGAGATACTTTGAAAACTAAAATTTTATTTGAAATGAATTCTAACATTGAAATTACTCTAAAAAATTGATATTAAATCTGTCAAAACGGGTCGGTTTTTGGTCGGTTTCCGGTCGGGTCATTTTCGGTCGGGTAATTATCGGGTCGGTCATGTTTCGGATTAAGTCGCTTTCGGGTCGGTCGGGTTCGGGTTTTGTCGGGTCGGGTCCCGGGTTCATTTTCGGGTCGGATCAAATTTTCCCAGGTCTACCAACAATCCACAACACTAACATGAGTGCACTTTGAGGGATCCTCTAGAGTATAAAACTCTTCCCTTTGAATTCTCAAATAGTCGTCATAATTCACAAGCAATTCACTGTCAAATAAAAGAATAAAATAAATATAATAAAAAACAAAAATCATGAAAAACAAAAACAAAAAAAAGACTCACCTATTGTCGAAACATTTATCAAAAACAAAACAATAGTCGACTGATTCTTGAAGCAAAGAACCAAGACTTCTCACGTATTTTTTGTTTGATTTCATTAGATGTGAAACATACGTAAATTTATCATTCACACCTCTAAAAGGAATGGAACACTTTGCCCTGCCGTGTATCAATACATTCTCATAACCATGGCTTTCAAAAACAATGACATTATTTGCCACATCATTAACAATTTGATCCAATTCAACCTCATCCAGTACATCATCTTCAAATACCTCATCCAAAACAACATCCCCCAGTACATCAGCCACAATATCAGCATCCTCATTCACTTCTACATTACCCTCATCGGCAACAATACCCTCATTCACCATCCTTGGAATAGAGGTGACCCATTTAACCGTGTCAACAATCTCATCAATTGTATTCAGCATAGTAGGATTCATAAAAAAACTTTGGGTTTGTGAAAAAGGTGTAGATGAGGTTGAAGGAACATCAGGTAGAGGGACAGGAGGAGAAGACAGTGAACGTTTTTGTTCTAACAACAATTTAATTTTCTCCATGTAAAACTCAGAAACAACTTGAGTGTCCCTCTTCATGAGCATAAGCAACTCATACATATCCTACAAAAAGAAGTCAATATAAGTTAAAATGTTGTTCAAAAGAAAGTAACTATGACATTATATAAAAAATATAATGTAGAAGGCAACATAAATAAGTAAGATTATACTTACATCCCCAGCTAATCGGTGTATATCAGAATTTCGCATTGCATTCAAAGCCAACTGAAACTCAATTTTCTCATCGTTTTGCACTGGTTGATTTCTGAAGGGTTCTTCATTTACACTTGGGTGTCCAATATCAATGTGGTTCACCTTTACCCCAACAGCTTGACTATTCTCAAAAACCATCGTCTCACTCACAGGATATGTACTCAAAATTATACCATTTCCAAAATGATTAGCAGATATTTCCTCCTTAATTCTTTTGGATACATCCTTATTAGTCCAGTGAGAGATAAGAGGTAAAGAGGATGGCAAAGAGATATTCTTGAACTTCAAACGATGAAAATAAATAATTTCCAACAAAACAATGCATCCAGAAAAAAATTGCAACTTTCCTTTACGATATCTAACTACAGAATCACAAAACTGATCAAGAACATACTTACACCAATTAAATGTACTAATCTTATTCGGATCTACTATAGACTTTACAATCTTAAGATCAATTGTTCTATTTTGGGTAGGGGCTAAAAAAGAAGAAATAGCATGCAAAACAAAAAGTTGCTTGAACTCATCCCCACCATCAGTCATCTTAGGGATCATACGTTCAAGAAATTCTAAAGGAATTGCTGTATTCGTATCTTCAAAACCAAAAAAAGATCTAAATTGTTGTTTCAAGGGAAAATCAGGATTATATTTGTTCGCACACCTTGAAACTACTTCTACATTATTTTTTGAGTTCAGTGGTAGACAAAAAACATCATATACATCATGTTCAGAAATTGGAAAGCACTTCAAAGAGTCTATGGAAAACATACAACTACCAGGATCAAAGCTATCTACAAGCCAACCAAGCATTCTAGTTGGATTTCTACATAACTTCAAACTCAGAAGGCCCCCAAAACCAATTTCTCTCACTAAAATTTTTTGTTTCTCAGTGAATCCCTTCATCAATTTGATTAACTGAGAAGGTCTACTTTTTGTTTGAAATGTAGATCTCAACCTGTCAACAACAAGAAAAATATACAATGTTCTTAGAAAAAGATACTATGTTATCAATAAAGGATACTATGACTATGAATAATTACTGTCTTTATTGGAATTACAAAATTAACCTTTGTTGGAATTACAATGTTGGAATTCAACATACTAGTGGATAAATTTACCTTACAGACCTTTGTTGTACATTGTCACTTTCCTCACCTCTTCTCTTGTGTAAAATAGAGGTGGAGGGAATATCAACTGGAATACTGCAACCTCGTTGATAACCTGACATCGAAGTTGACCCACCTCTTGTTTTTGCCATAACAACTTAAAAAAGAGTGTGATAATTAAAGTTGAAGTCATCATCATAAAAATTTTTAAATCACAGAATTAAACCAAATGTAAAACCCTAAAAATCAAATAACAGAATAATACTCAAATAAAAACTAAAAAATAGAAGAATAAACCCTAAAAACACAAAATAATCAAAGAGGAAAATGTAAAATTGAAGATAAAGCAACGAGAGCAAATCGAATGAAAATGTAAAATCGAACTGAGAGAAAATTGCAGAATGAAAATCGAAAATGAAGATCAACAAAAATGAACCGAAATGGAAGACGAACCTAAAAGCTTCGTAGAATAAAACGCAGAGTAGCCTTGAAGTTGTAGATTAAACCAAATGTAAAACCCTAAAAATCAAATACCAGAATAATACTCAAATAAAAACTAAAAAATAGAAGAATAAACCCTAAAAACACAAAATAATCAAAGAGGAAAATGTAAAATTGAAGATAAAGAAACGAGAGAAAATCGAATGAAAATGTAAAATCGAACGAGAGAAAATCGCAGAATGAAAATCGCAAAATGAAAATCGAAAATGAAGATCAACAAAAATGAACCGAAATGGAGGACGAACCTAAAAGCTTCGAAGAATAAAACGCAGAGTAGCCTTGAAGTGACGAAGATCAAGTGCAATTGAAGATCAAGAAAGGAAACTGTGAAATTGAAGATCAAGAAATGTGAGAATGGAAATCGTATGAGAGAGATAGAGAAAAGGAAATCGCGAGAGAGAGCAGAAAATAAAGTGAACCGCGTGAGAGAGAATAAAACGGTTGAAAAAGGCATGAACCGCGTGCAAGGTCTCAAACTCATCCTGAACATTGATCATTAATTTGGACGGATGAAATTGCTTCTTACCCGTCTCATTTTGAGACGTCTTCTCATTTGATCCTAAATCTATATATATATATATATATATATATATATATATATATATATATATATATATATATATATATATATATATATATATATATATGTATGTATATATATATATATATGTATATATATATGTATGTATATATATATATATATATATATATATATATATATGTATGTATATATATATATATATATATATATATATATATGTATATATATATATGTATATATATATATATATATATATATATATATATATATATATATATATATATATATATATATATATATATATGTATGTATGTATATATATATATATATGTATATATATATATATATGTATTTATATATATATATATGTATTTTTATATATATATATATATATATATATATATATATATATATATATATATATATATATATATATATATATATATAGGCAAAAGTTCAGGTGAGAACTAATCATATATGAGAACCATGTAAACCAAAATCTCAACCATAGGAATCATAATATTTTGATCCAACGATCCTGAATCGCGCGCGGATTATGTTTCTTTTTTTCAAATTTTTTTCATTTGTGTTCTTTCTTCTGTGTTCTTAGGGCATTAACATTTCATTTTTGGCGGATTATTAGGGCATTCCTGTTCTTTCTTCTTTGTATTCTTTCTTCTGTGTTCTTTCAAGAACTCAATCCATTCTTGGCGGATTATTTTTCTTTCGTTTTTCGTCATATAAGGTTAGTTCTTCGAACTTTTTTCCAATTTCTTGAATAAATGTTCTTCGAATTTGTGATTTGTGTTGCGATTGCTCTTCAATTGTTCTTCGATTTTTTCTCATGCGATTTTATATTGTAAGTAACTCGAAATTCTCATGCGAAACATCAACATTTCATTTTTGGCCGATTATTTGGGCATTCTGTTGCGATTTCTTGTTCGTGTTGCGATTATTGTTTGTGTTGTGATTTCTTGCCAATCATTCTATTGTGAGTTGCGATTTCATGCGATTATTCATGCATTCACTGTTTATTTGCAATTTTTTTGATTTCTTTAACGATTATTCATGATTTATTCATGATTTTCTTCGAATTCATCTCTTTGCTTTGCGATTTCTTGAACGATCAACCACGAATTAGGGCATTCCAACGATTGTTCTTTGCTGTGAGTTCTTGCAATTTCATTTGTTCTTTTCTTCGAATTCAACACGAAAACAATTGTGTGTGACATGTGATGCTTTTTGTATAAAACTGTGATGTTTTTTGTTTGTATGATGCTTTCTACTTCAAACTGTGCTGCTTTTTACAAAAAACTTTGATGCTTTCTAAATCAAATCTGTGTTACATTTATTCAACACAAAATACAATACATGATACACTATCATTTCTGCGATTATTCTCTTTTGCGATTTCTTGAACGATCAACCACGAATTAGGGCATTCCAACGATTGTTCTTGCTGTGACTTCTTGCGATTTCATTTGTTCTTTTCTTCGAATTCAACACGAAAACAATTGTGTGTGACGTGTGATGCTTTTGTATAAAACTGTGATGTTTTTGTTTGTTTGATGCTTTCTACTTCAAACTTTGCTGCTTTTTACAAAAAACATTGATGCTTTTTGTATAAAACTGTGATGTTTTTGTATGTATGATGCTTTCTACTTCAAACAGTGCTGCTTTTTACAAAAAAACTTTGATGCTTTTTGTATAAAACTGTGATCTAATGGCTTAGATTTTATACACAATTTGTTCTTCGATTTATACACGAGTTTTTTTTATTTTTGTTTATTAGAAAAATGGTAGTCACTCGAAATTCTGCACAAGTTGAAGAAGAACCAATAATAGCAGCTCCTCCGCAAGGTATAATTCATATAAATTTTTTGTAAGAAGTTTAAATTGAACTGTTTTTTCTTAATATATACTTTTTATTAAGGAGCTTATGGAGGAAGTTAGCAAGATGAAGAGGAACATGGAAATTATTACTCAACATCGTATATCGAGACTGTTGAAGTTAAAGGCAAAAGGCAATCAAGCACAAGATGTCGGACAATCATCAAACTCTCCAACATTATCACAATGGTATTCAGACCCAAAAGTGATGGAGGAGATTAATGAGATTATGGACAGGATAAGTGTGGTTAAAAAACGAACTGCTGACATCGACTTACCAAGCTTTGACCTGGGAATATCAGATCTTGAGAAAACACCTTCACCAGCACCGAAGGTGACTGCCAAGAAGAGAGGAAAAAAGAAAATTTGAGTTTGTTTTTGATTCCATGTGTGATGCTCTCATCATAGAACCTTTATGCTTTCAACACAAAACTGTGATGATTCAACAAAATATTGTTATGAATGATAATCTCAACAATATTCAAGTAAACATCATCAACACGAAAACAATTGTGTTGACGTGTGATGCTTTTGTATAAAACTGTGATGTTTT
>NC_080060.1:9301396-9348896 GCF_026212465.1 Amaranthus tricolor | reverse complement strand
AATAATATATACCAAATAGTGTTGTGTGCAAAGTTTCATGCAAAAAAAACCAAGTTTGAGCTACTTTATGCACGAAAGTGTCAAAAAAGCTTAAAAAACAATAAAATCGCAACTTACCAAGTAATATTAAGAATATGACTATGATTTACAATTCTAATATGTTCAACACAATAATATATACCGAATAGTGTTGTGTGCAAAGTTTCATGCAAAACAAACCAAGTTTGAGCTACTTTATGCGCGAAAGTGCCAATTAAACTTTAAAAACCTTAAAATTCATACCTTGTGAATCACTTAATTCAAATGTATTCCTTCCGTGTGATCTACATGATCTTGATCCACTGATTTTGGATTGATAAAGGGCGGGGAGTTTTGAAAAACTTCATATTCTTCCTCATCCTCAACATCACCTATACCAAGGATGCTTCTTTTTCCAGGTACAATAATAGACCATTTTTTATCAGACGGGTCTACAATGTAGAATACTTGCTTGGCTTGTGTGGCTAGTATGAATGGCTCCTCACTATCACGCAAACGAGTTAAGTCTACAAGAGTGAATCCACAAGGGTCGTCATTTTTTATGTATCGTCGATTATTATCTACCCACTTACATTTGAAAAGACCAATACTGAAAATAGAGTAGTCAAGCTCCCTTATTTCATGTACCCGCCCGTAGTATACCAATTTAGCATCAACCGACGCTTGATCCTTGGCACTCGCGTAAAATGTAGATGACACCAAAATATAAACCCCACTCCTCATTAGCATATGCATCAAACACGGAAACACCTTTATCCCACATCTTTCTCAAATCCTTAACAAGAGGTGCAAGATATACATCTATGTCATTGCCAGGTTGTTTAGGACCCGAGATAAGAAGCGAAAGCATAATGTACTTACACTTCATACACAACCAAGGTGGCAAATTATAGATCACTAACAGTACTGGCCAAGTACTATGTTGAGAACTAAGATTGCCAAATGGGTTCATTCCATCCGTACACAGTTCGAGCCTTAAATTACGAATCTCATCCCCAAAAGTCTTATACGACCTATCAATACTCTTCCACTCTGGAGAATCAGATGGATGTGTGAGCAAGTGACCTTTCTTCACCCTATTTGCATGCCACCTCAAATTTAACGCATCTTACTTTATAGAAAACAAGCGCTTGAATTTAGGTATTATTGGAAGATACCACAATACCTTAGTCGGGGGCCCTTTAGCATCCCGAGCCCCTTTACGCTTATATAGCGATAACCCACACCCAGGACACTCTTCTAAGTTCTCGTTTTCATTCCGATACAATACACAATCATTCGGACACGCATGAATCTTCTGGGACTCTAAGCCGAAAGGATACATGAGCTTTTTGGCATAATATGTCAACTTTGGAAGTTCATTTCCCTAGGGAAGCATCTCACCTAACGCTTCTAATAACATTGTGAAACAAGCGTCACTCCAGTTGAACTTTGACTTGATGTTGAAAATTGTCAACACTGCTGTTAGTTTGGTGAGCTTTGTACATCCAGGGTACAAAGGCTTTTGAGAAGCCTCTGTCAACAAGTCAAAAACACGAGGACGTTTTCCTAACTCATCCTCGACTCCCTCTATCATCTCATCAACACGATCCACATCCTCATCGACATTCTCTTCATCTGTCTCACACCCATCAACATGATCTACTACATCCTCATTGACATCAACCACATTATTGACGTCCTCAACAACACTTTTCTCTTTGTAAACTCCCTCCTCACCATTCCAAACCCAAACATGATATTGAGGCCTAAACCCACGTCGAAGTATGTGTTCCCTAAGGATATCAACACTATCTACCTTTGATACATTGCCACAAGTGACACATGGGCAATAAAAACCAACTCCCCTTGTCCTAACTTGATGTTCAACTACAATACCACAAAATTCTAATACGCCATCAATAAATTCTGACGATTCAATGCTTCCATACATCCAAGAACGATCTTTTGTCATCCTAATTAGTGTGATTAATTAATTCAAAACAAAATTAATATACAACTTTTAACATATATAATTAACCCAAATTAACCCTATATAACCAAAAACATATTTTAATGACAAAACATATATAACCAAAAAAAAAGCCATTTTCTTTAATCAAATACACATAAATCAAAATAATAAGAAACTAATAATATACAATTACATACATAAGTAAAGTATTCACATTCAAATATACAACTACATATATACATAAGTAAATTATTCACATTCAATCTACCCTAAAAATCCTAATTAATTAAAATTATTCACATTCAAATATTCAAGTGTATACATAAGTAAATTATTCACATTTAAATATAAAATACATACCTTGGTAATGAGATATGATAATTTTGTTTCTACAATAAAATTATGTAACCTACAATGAAAATCAAAATCAAAATTAGTATAAAAAAAAGACTAAATCCTTATTAAAACACACTGAAGTTATTCTTGAAGAACTTAAACAAAGATTGAAAAATTTATACCTTAAAAAAGAACAAGACTAGCCCTAATTTCGTGGCTTTTGAAGGAAAAGCAACAATGGTGGGTTGAAGAACTTAAACAAAGATGGAGAAGGAAATTCGTGCAATGGGTGGTTATTGAAGCAACAAATTTCTACAACACAGGAACTTGAAGAACTTAAACAGAGTCGTAGGATTTGGAAGATGATGAACGAAATAAAGAGGAAACACACTAGAGTCGTATGATTTGAAGAACTTGAAGAGATTTTTCGTGGGTTTTTGAAGAAATTTTCTGAAATTGAAGAGTTTGAAGAAGAAGACAATCGTCGTCGTGGGTTTTAGGAATACAATAGTTATTTGAGGGTTGTAAGCAATTGAATGCTGAAACGCGAGTTTTAAATTTTTTGGACTGACTATTTGCTGTAGGCTAGCAAAAACCGCAGCATATAAGTGCTTATATGCTTCAGGCTTATTAAAACCGCAGCATATAAGTGCTTATATGCTGCGGGCATCAGGTGAACCGCAACATTTATATTATATTTTTTTTTTTGCTTTTTTTTTTTTGCTATTTAATGCTGCGTCTAAGGAAAATCGCAGCAGATACGTTTTTTTCCACTAGTGAGAAAACAAGAGAATATTGGTTCTATTTTTGCAAAACATTTGAGTAAAGAAAGTGAGAATAAGTCTAATCCAACTCAATAAACTCAAGCACAATCAAATACTCCTACTCCATCTTCTATTCCTTTTTCTCAAGATGAAGAGAAAGAAATTTTAACTAAATATTGACCCAATTTGTAAGTAATCATCTACATTTACTTGTGCAAACTGCAAGTTAAATAATATAATATTATTGTAACTAACTACTGATTACAGGCACAAAGGGAGGCAGCTGTGATCCGCTCAAGCCACGAAAAGCTGGTACGGGAGATTGCCTAGGGGATGCTCCTAGGCACAAAGTTCCAGCAATTCATTCCTAAAGTTGTTGAGGAGGCATCACCGGCTATCGGTGATGTGCATGTCTCGTCTCCTCCTTTGGGGTGTAAGTAATTTGGTGAAAAATCAAACACCGAACCAAACCAAATCGAATAAGTAATTTGGTTTGACTATATTTTAAATTCGGTTTGGTTTGGACTGAATTTTAATTATAATTCGGTGTTCGGTTTGGACTCGGTCTAGGGTCCAACAAAACCGAAAAACCAAAAATACCGAAATGTTAAAGGCATGTTATATCTTCCATTTAATTTGTTTGAATTTTTGCCCTTATTTTAAGATTTTTATTATAAGTTTTTTTACTTGTTCAAATTAGAAACCCTAAAATTATTAATATGTATTTAGGAGCTTTAGAAAGAATAAGTTTGAAACAATTCATGCAAATTTAATTATCGTTGCAAAATATACAAATCGGTGCAATTCGGTCTATTCGGTTCAATTTGGATTGGTATTTTAAAATTCGGTTCGGTTCAATTTGGATTATAAATATTATGATTTGGATTTGGACTGAAAATATCAAAATCGAATTTTATTCGATTTGATTTGGATTTGTATCGAATCCAAACCAAAAACCAAACTTTCATCCTTACTCCTCCTCATGACATTCATTTGGAGGGGATGGACATGTCATACCCCGATGATGGTGCAGGGACATCGCAGGCTGGGCCATCCCAGTCATCACAGTATCAGTCCCCTCTACTCCCTGAGCGTCATGCAAACTCCTCTTACTATCGTAGGAGGCGTAGGAGGCCATCTCAATTAGATAGGGTCGATAAGGATGATGACTGCTAAAGTTGTTTGTGTTTTGCATGACTTATGTATATATTTCACATTTGTATATATTAAACATTTGTATATATTTTGTTGTACATATATGTTCATTTAGTTTATTATAGTCTCAATACTTTGGCTTGTTAATGCTCGAACTATTGGTGATGAATCATTCGGCCTGGATCATACATTGACTTTTAGTAGTATAGGAGTCTATATTGCAAATATACCAAACAAAACCAATGTCAAAATTAGGGAGAATGATGCCAAAAATTCAACATAATTTCATTAATAACGATTACAAATACATATTTCATTCACGAAATACAACCATTACAACCTAAGATTCCTTCTTAAGCTTTTTCAATATCCTCTCGGTTTCTTCACTCCTACGCACCTTATCAATTGCTTCTCTTCTCAAGTTATGTATCTCATTTCTAAGCTCCTCATTCTCTTTATCGAGCTTAATAATAATGTCTTTTTGCCATTCGGTGCTGTCTAGATCAATCTACCGAGAGTAGGTGTATCCCAATCCTTCATCTTGGAAAAGTGGATAAGGAACATATTGACGACCAGATCAAAATCGCTCCAATGATCCCGACCGTATTCGACTTCATGCCCACAATCACAACCATAAAATTAATCTTTGAAATGTACTGATGAAATAACATAAGGACTTCAATTAGAATTATTAATTAGATTCAATAACATCATTAACAACATAAACATAAATTCAATAATAACCTTAAACAACCAAAAATAGGAATAGAAAAGTACCTTAACTTCAAAACAATTTTGATGAGACTTTGCTTGAATTTTGATGGAATGGAAGGAGTTATAACGTTTAAGTATTTATAAAACATTTGTTAAACTACTAGTTTGAATACTTAACAACTATATTGACCAAAATCCACATGGAAAAGTAAAAAAAGGTCAAGCAGCTATTCGCAGTTAGTAAATGCGAACAAAGGAGACCTGGTCAAACAAGGTCAAGCCTTTGTTCGCAGTTACTAACTATGAACAGAGGTTTGACCTTGTTTGACCAGGGATTCCTTTGTTCGCCGTTAGTAACTGCGAATAGATAGCTAACTTTTTTTAACCAATTTCTTTTGTTCGCAATTTGTAAGTACGAACTAGTCCAGACCACAGCTGTGGGGCTTGAGACGCTTATATTTTAAAATAAGTTTGTCCAAAGCTTTATATATATATATATATATATATATATATATATATATATATATATATATATATATATATATATATATATATATATATATATATATATATATATATATATATATATATACATATATATATATATATACATATATATATATATATATATACATATATATATATATATACATATATATATATATATATACATATATATATATATATATACATATATATATATATATACATATATATATATATATATATACATATACATATATATATATATATATATACATATATATATATACATATATATATATATATATATATATATATATATTTATATATATATATATATATATATATATATTTATATATATTTATATATATATATATATATATATATATATAATTACTTATCTATTTCAAATTTTCTCTCCCAAGTTGATCAAAAAAAAATCGTACATTAATTTGGGCTAGAATAAATTAGGTCAAGTAAAAATACCCAAATGTTAATCGGTTAGGGCTTAAATGGAATGGAATAATATAATTTCCTCACACCTCCCCTCTCCAGTCGCCTGCCTACACCGCCTCACTTGCTTCCGGCGTCTTTCCCCCTCCTCCCTTGTGGTGTAGCAACAGAAGCGATTCTGCACTCTTCTCCTCCCTCCTGGTTTCACCTGACACCAGCAGCCAAGAGCTGCCTCTTGTACTCAGCCACTACGCACGCCACTTCTTCACCATTGTTATGTGAGCTATCTTCTTTCCAACTTAAATTCATATTCTTTGATATATTTCTTTGTTAATTTTAAGTTTAGTACTTTGGCATTTTTTTTTTGGATGAATAAATTTGTGTTTTGTATACAGATATGGTAGTAGGGTTTGAAATAAAATAAATTGGGGGTTTTGAATTTTGTCTTAGAATTTTTGTTGGTTGCAGTAATATTGTTAGTGTTGATAATTGGGTGATTCGTGGACAACTTTTGACATATTCTTAATGATGTTATTGTTTTGGATTTTTTGTGCTGTGAGATTACTTCATGTCTTCTATATTAAATTGAGTATAATACATCTTGTGTTGTGGGTAAGACTTGGATGTGTTAATTTCAAGCATATAAGGCTTAAGGTTTTTTATTGGCGATGAAATGGATGGTTGTGTGCGCTATTATAGCGTATTTTAGTGATATATTAATATTGATATAACTTTTTACATGCTCTTATTACTATGATGTAATATGTTAATTATATTAATAATCATTCAAAATGACAATAATTACTTTGGAACATTATTAGTAGTAAATTATGTGGATTTATGATTGTTGGAATTGAGTAGAGTTGGTTATGGGTTATGTTGGTTGGATTGTTGCTTATAATTACAATAATTATAATGATTCTAATAAAAGTATTTTTTACTATTATTTTAATATTTCAATTTGAATTATTACATATCTAATTCTATTCACAAAATAATTCTCCTTATAATATGCTTTATCATTGAATTTACTTGGAAAGTTGATTGGTCTAAATAGGCCTTAAGTCACGAACTAGCGTTACACACTATTTTATAAGTGAGCTTACGTATACATTGGTGAGTGCTTAAATGTGTTGTGAATGGTAAAAGTTACTTTTCGTAGTATTAAGTACTCCCTTCGTTCTCTAATGTTCTTCCCGTTTAAAATATTCCACCTTATGGAGTGAGAAATTTGATTAATGTTTTTTGAGACATATTTAGAAGATAAAATATATCCATGTGAGATCTTGTTGGATTCGTCTTAATGCATACTTTTTTATTATGTATTTTTTATAATTTTTTATAATGTATATTTAGAGATATTGAGACACAAAATTTGCTTTGAAAAATGTGTAAAAAGTAAACGGGAAGAAAAAAAAGAATAGAGGGAGTAGCTTTTAATGAGATTAAGTAAGCTTATAAGCCCTATTGTAAACTTGGTAGTTGCCCACTTTATAAGAGGATTATAAAATTTCGTATTGATGATTGTTTTGACTTTTGCTGAGTGCTAACAATTACAGGTAAGTATACATGCAGTAACTATAACTTGTAAATGCATATGTTTTTCATATCATATTAATAATTGTGAATATATGTTTTGTTATCGAATTAGGGATGCTTATTGTGTGAAATTTGTAAGAATTATTGATTGTGTTGATCCCTTGAATATAGAACATTATAGAATTCACGAGACAACAACCTTGTTAATGTATTGGCCGAGATTGGGAAGAATTCTCTTAGTGATGAATATGTTTTAGCTAAAATGAGATTTATTGAGGAAGTATTGGATTATGTTGAGTTAAAATGGGAAGGATCCCCTTATTGAGGAGGTGTTGAAATATGCTTAATTAGCGTGACTTGATATCCCAGATGGTTTTGTTCCCGAAGGCATGGATCATCTATATATGGTCGTTGCACGAACGTATGACGATACTTTGTCATTGGCACCGGCATGTTTGTCACCGCCGTTGGTCTTAGTTTTTGCTCCAATGGATTGACACCCCAGTTTATGAAGTTCTCGAAGGCATGAATCATCTATATATGGTTGCTGTATGGGGGGTATGATTATACTTTGCTATTGGGCGCTGGCATGGCCGTCATCATCCTCTAGGTGAGGTGTTATCATGTGGGCCCTATAAACTCTAATATGGTGGCCTCTAGTCACATATTTTGAAGTTGATAAGTTCAATGAGTTCACACTTTGGCCTTGGCACCAAGTTGTCCGATAACACCTTTGATCAAAGTGGTAGCATGGGTGCCCTAGAAAGATGTTATGAATCGATAAAAGAAGAAAGGTTGAAACTTATACTATAAGGACTGTGAGAATTTGAGAGTATTACTTAGAGAGTGCTATACTGTAATCTTGATATCGTGGTGTAATAGGTTATTGCTCGGTTTATTGGCATTATTATAACATGTGGTTAGTTGCTATTGTGTACATGTTTTGTTTCTTGACCATGACTCTTCTATGATGGTTCTATGATGGTCCTGCTATGATGCATTTGAAATCTGGTCTTATGTTGAGTAGCATGGGAATCATAGATAAAACTAACATGTTTTGGAGTCATTTTTGCATTGCATATTGGGTATATGAACGTGTATCTTATAGGTTTTTCTAAGAACCTTGCAAGATTAACCCTATGTGCAACCTAACTTGTTGGTTTAAAATGTTTTGATTGAGTCTGTTATTATCCTTGTGAAGTATGTGTTTATGATATATGTTGTTGAGATTTTTCATATGTGTAGTAGGTGGTTGTGATATGTAAAGTTGGGGTTTTTAGTATGCAAAGTAGATGTTTTTGATATTTAAAATAGCTGTTAAAGGATATGTGAAATAGGAATTTTTAATATGTGAAGTAGGGGTTTTTGATGTATAAAGTAGGTGTTTATGATATGAGAAGTATATGTCTATGATATGCAAAGTAAGGAGTTTTTAGTATGTGAAATAGGTGTTTATGATATGTGAAGTAAGATTTTTTAGTATGTGAAAGAGGTGTTTTGGATATGTAAAGTATGAGCTTTTAAGTTGTGAAATATATGTATAATCTATGTGAAGTAGGGGTTTATGATATGTGTAGTGGGGGTTTATGGTATGTGCAGTAGAGGTTTTTAGTATGTGAAGTAGGATTTTATGTTATGTAAAGTAGGTGTTTATGGAATACGAAGCAGGTGTTTAGCATACGTGAAATAGAGGTTTTTAATATGTAAAGTAGGTGTAATATATGTGTAGTAGGAGTTTACGATATGTGGATTAGGGGTTTTTAGTGTGTGAATAGGGTTTTATGTTATGGAAAGTAAGATACTAAGCTAACTGTATTGTTATCTCATCAACAATTCTATATTTATCATTTAATTTGATCATCAAATTATCAATAGTTGAAACTACTTAAATTGAACAAAATATTTATTAGAGTTTTTCAACTATGTTAACTATTAATAAAAGTTAATAAAATATTCAACATCAATTGAAAATATTATACTTGCATTTTCATTTGTATACTGGGGCTGATTGTTCTAAATTTTCATTTAGAGATATTGGAGGAAGTTGTTTATACGTGAGTGAAGAAACGGTTTTTTTAAAAGTGCAACAACAAGTATATTTTGTTTTTCCTTTTTAAAAATGTTAAAATGGGTTGTGATCGTTGTCGGGGGCGTCTTTAAAGAGACCATCTCTCAAAAAAATGACAATTACAACAAGTCTTGTATGAGATCATCTCACCATGAGACGAACCCATATAATTAGCCTATTTCTCTAATTGATTACTTTAAGATTGTTCGTAATCATTTTAAGGTTGTAAGTGAACTTTAAGACAATAAGTATACATTAAGCCAATACTATGGAGATTATCTCACTGTGAGACCGTATCATTTGAGAATTTGCGTTGATGCAATTATAAATGGAATATTATCAATGGTACCACTGAGTTTTGACACTTTATCAATGGTACCCCTAATTTTTTTTTATTATCCATGGTACCCTTGTATTATTGAGTGTTTTACAACCATAACTTTTTTAAACTTTTTCCGTCCAAAATCGTTCAAAATCTTTAACTTTCTTTTATGTTTTGAATTGAAAAATAAAAGAAAAAGAAAAAAAATTAACGGTTTTGGACGATTTTTGACGGAAAAAGTTTATAAAGATTACGGTTGTAAAACACTCAATAGTACAAGGGTACCATTGATAATAAAAAAAACTTAGAGGTACCATTGATAAAGCCAAAACTCAAGGGTACCATCGATAATTTCCCTAAAAATAATCCATAGGCCGAATGTATAGTGACAAAGCCCATTTTTTGCAGGAATCCGCCCATGAAGCAGAAGTAGTGCCACCCCAAAAATATTCAGTTTGCTCGATACCCTACTCCTTTTGTCGATTTCAATCTACCATTACCCTGTTTTCAATATCCTGAAGAACTGTGTGTCTGTTCTGAATCTCTGAATCGAATATGAGGCCAATTTTAATGAAGGGCCATGAAAGGCCTTTAACCTTTTTGAAGTACAACAGAGATGGTGATCTTCTCTTTTCATGTGCTAAAGACCATAATCCTACGGTTTGGTTTGCTGATAATGGTGAACGTCTTGGAACTTATCGTGGTCACAACGGTGCTGTTTGGTCCTGCGACATCTCCTGTATTGTTCTCTTACCTCTTGGTCTCTTTTTTTTTATTTGCTTCAATGGATTTCTATTGTGTAATCGATTATATAGATCTTTTAGGATTTTTGTTGTTTCTAAGAATTAGTGAATGAAGGATGTGTGTAGTTTAATTAAAGAGGTTCAATCAACGTTGGGTTAGTCTTGATGATAAAAATCTGGGTTTTTGGTTGCAATTCATGGGGCTTTTTTATTTTTGTCTTTTGAAATAGCCTACTTTTGGGACAAAGAATGAATTTTGATTTATTTCTTCTTCTTTGTTGATTTCCTATGTCGTGTTATATTTCTGCTCTCAGCAATTCTATTTATCCGTTAGTTAAGTTATATTTATTGACATTTTGTTAGAGAAATGTTGGGTGCTTTGAAACTGAGAGGGTTTGGGAATTGAGTGTAGAAAGACAGTATTCTATGGGCTGTGAAACTACAATCTGTTGGACTTGTTTCTGCTTGTGTGGCTAAGGTCACAAGTATATATTGATTTTACTGCAAAGAAGGATTTTTAAAAGAAAATAAAGTTTCTGATATCTTTTTCATTTTAGTTCAAATAAATTTTGTATTTTGAAGTTGAATATGCCTATGATTCTCTCATTTCAACTCAATGGGACAACTTTTTTTGGGAGTTTTTAAAACTGAGAAGATGTTCTGAATAGTTCTTGCATTAATTCTAAATTTTGATTTTTCTTAATTTGCATTTTTCATTTTTCAGAGGTATATATTTAATTTCATCCTGACTGCTTGTACTATTACTTTTTATTGTTGTGACTTGTTATTTTGATGCCCTGTTTGGTACTTGCTCATGTTTAGGGGATTCTTCTCGCCTTCTCACTGGTAGTGCCGATCAGACAGCAAAGCTTTGGGATGTCAAAAGAGGAGAGCTATTGTATACCTTCACCTTTGACTCTCCTGCTAGGTCTGTTGACTTTTCAACAGGTGATAAACTTGCTGTTATGACTACTGATCCATTCATGACAAAGACAGCAGCAATTCATGTGAAATACATTGCAGAAGACGTTGAAGAACGTATGCACGACTGACTCTTTACAATTTTCTAAATTTTTCTCAATATCGCATTTCCGCTTAGGGTTTGCCTGTTTTTCTTTACTTGATGGTACCTTCAATTTCACTTGCATGCTTTCATATTTGCTGTATTGATTATCCTCTATGTCTGAACGTATTGATGATGCTCTATGTCTGAACTCCCATTTTTCCTCTTTTAATTTTAGAAATAAAGGCAAAGCACTCTTAGTAAAGCAACAACTGTATAAGTACTTTAGTAATTAGAGTTGTGACATCAACAAAGAAAGTATTTTCAAGATTTTTTTATAGGCTGAGATACTTTTGGAGAAGCTGGATTTTATACTGAAGATGCAGGCTGTACAAGTGAAAGATAGTTCGTTACTTATCACACACTAATCATTCAGTAAAGAAAAAATAACACAAACACTTAATACAACTAGTTGTTAAAGTCTTGTGGGTGGACTCAAAAACCAAGATCAAAAACTGTGGACTTAGTTACCTTTGACGCTTTCTATTCACCAAAAAATCCTACATCTAATAGTGAGTACAATAAATAACTGGCATGGTGACAACTGACAACTTTGTTAAACAGTTTGGATAGCTGTATAAATGTGTTTACCATTTGTTTACATCGGTGATGTGTGTTGATTGACATTTTATAATCACTTATAGTAAGTGGTAACTCTTATCAAGGTGTAGTCGTTTCTATCTGAAATCTGACTGTATGAGTGTCTTTTACGTTTTTCATTGAACGTCTCTTTATGCCAAATTCTTTTTAGTAATCTTTGATGTTTTGATTATGGCAATAAGAAAGTAGTTGGAACTAATGTTTTGTAATCTTTCACCTAGCTTTAAAAGTTTTCATGATTTTGTTCTAAATCATGAATGAGATAAGGTTGCACACTCCCCAAAAAGAGAAGAAATAGAGACAGTTGCAACTTGATGTTTATCTAGTTGTTTTTGTTGCCTTTTTTGTAAATCTATTCACTATATTTGTAAGAGAACTAGTGTGCCAAAATGGGTAATTTGTCCACTTTACTCTCGACTTTTATTTGATGCGATACTACTACTGGAATTTTGGATGTATTTGGTGGATGGATTTTTGATTGGTCAAAAGGCCCAACAAAGTGTTGGGTGAATGGATTTTTAACTAGCTTTTGGCTTTTTAATTGGTCAAAATGCCCAACAAAGTGTTTGATAAATGGTTTTTAAGCTAGCTTTTCAACTCACTTATAAGCCAAGTAGCTTTTTTATTGGCTTTTGGCTTTTAATTAAACAACCAACAACCAGGGGCGGATCTACTATTGGCCCTCCCCGGGCACGTGCCCCAGGGAAAATTTTTAAAAAAATTCAAAAATTAAGGGGAATAGGTAGAAAGCGCATCATTTCATATTCTGTGAGATTCTCTCAATGGCTTTCTTTCTCCTTCTTTCTTTGATTTGTCCCCTAAAATCAGAATTTTGATTTTTAAAGGTATTTTAAATCTTAATCTTAACTTTAAATAATCCTCCTTCATCATCTTTTTCTTCTTCTCAAGATGAAAAGAAAGTGAAACTAATTTAAAAGGTTCCATTTTTGAATTTTTCATCTCCTTTTTTGGTTTGATGGTTTTATTGATTGTTTGATTGAATTTGTTGGTTGTTTGATTTATTTATTTTGGTGAGTTTTGCTAAGTTTGAGTTTTTCATCAGGGTTTTTGTTTTTCTCTATTATGGTTGATGGGGGTTTTGATTTTGTGCTTTTTTCATCTGGGTTTTGGTTTTAATTCTAGCTTTATCTTTTTACTTTGTTCATTTCAATTTGATTGTTGGGTTTAGTCTAGTTACATTGTGGGGATTATTTATTGAAGAGGAGGTTACTGGAGGTAATAAGAGCTAATTGATGATTATAATTAATATTGTCTTATTTAAATTCAATTGAGGATGAATTTATGGAAGGTGATGCATTTTTCATGTGGGAAATCATAACTTGTTTAGTTATTTTGTAATTGAGCTTTGTATTAGCATGATTCAGGAGAAATCCAAACATAGGATATATCATCACCTCAAATGTGAACATATATCTTCTCCTCAATGCTACTGATGTGTGTTTGAATAGAAGCTAATGGAGGAATGATTTTGGTATTGGGGTTCATCAAGCTAGTATTCCAGATTCAAGAATAGCACGATAGTTTTTAGTTTTTTCTTGGAAAAAAAAATTTAGTTAATTTTACAAATAATACTTCGTCGAAATTTCGTATGTTTGTTGGTGCCCCATAGGACTTTGGACCTTGGATCTGCCACTGCCAACTACCAACAATTATTTTTTACCATATATCTTGGCCAATACTTCCACTTGGTCAAATAGTCAACAACTTCCACCAACATCTCCAACAGACATTTTATCTTAGACATGATACGACTTTTTAACATTGCCCGAATTCCATGGAAGTTCTTTCTTATAGGAACATTGGGTTCCTCTTTGATATTTGTTATATTGATTTTTGAAGCGTTGTAGGACCTAAGCTATTTGTTTGAGTAAAAGATGTGTCTATCAATTTATGTCTTGCAGTTTTTCTTTGCATATTTTTTCCATTGGTGAAATTGATATTGTTCATATTGATATGCAGAAACCAATGAATCTGTTCTTGTGATGAGGGGGCCAACTGGACGAATAAACAGAGCTGTATGGGGCCCTCTTAACAAGACAATAATCAGTTGTGGTGAGGATGCTATTATTCGTTCATGGGACCCTGTGGTATGTAGCTATGAAGATTGTATTTTTTTTCTGTTTGTTATTGACAGTCTTCAAGTTTAACAAACAGTTTTCAACTCCTAGATGTTATGTATATCTGTTCATATTGACTCTTTTAAGGACTTTGTCATTTTTTATGCTTGAAATTGCAGACAGGCCAGGAGGTAATGTCTACAAAAGACAATGAAAATGGTCACAAGAAGACAATTACGTCCCTTTGTCTCTCTGCAGATAAGTCACATTTCCTCACTGGTTCGCTGGATAAATCAGCTAAGGTAGTATATCTTTTGATTCTTTACCGAAAAAGTAACCATGGTGATTTTATCTGATTTCTATATAACATGATTGGCTCCTTTTCAGCTCTGGGACACAAGAACTTTAACCCTCATTAAGACCTATGCTACGGAGCAGCCGGTGAATGCTGTTACCATGTCTCCCCTCCTAGACCATGTATGTTACCGCCATTTTTATGCTTTCTGATTTTAGTGTTGTATTAATTTGTCACATAACCTATTGAGCTTTTTCTTGTTTGGCTTCTGTATGTCCATGACTAATTACTTTATCAGGTGGGCTGGAATTCTGGTGTTTATGTATTTGTTTTAACTAGACTTGTCTTTATATTTATTCAAAAAAAGGCTTGTGAAAACAGTTGGTCAGTCGGTTTTATGTTGTGTCTTTTTTAGTTGGTTTTTTTCAATTTGACTGGGTTCGGTCTACCAAATGGGTCAAAGGTTTCAAATTTTTTTCTATATCATTACATGTTTTGCCAAAAAAAATACCATATATGACTTTTTGTTGTTATAAAATTAATTCCTTTTTACTTTGATTGTCCCTAATTAGTTGCTACATAAGATTTTATGCTACTATCTTGGATTTTAGGAATGAGTAAAGAAACATACGATTAAATAATTAAGGACGCTAGAATAAGGGTTTTCGACTCAAATGTATGGTATAAATGCGTTAAAGTAGGATTGTATGAATTATAGAAGTATTAGGTCAAGTTTTAAGGTTTTGGTAGTTTATTTTAAAAAGAAATGTGGGCAACTACTTTGGGACGACCCAAAGAGGAATATGTAGCAATTAATTTGAGACAAAGGGAGTAAATTAATGACCAATATACATCGTATAAGGGTTCAATATGAAAATTCCTTAAGCACAAAAGTTGATTGGATATAATGTGAAACTCGAGAAGTTGACCAAATTTGAAAAATGGGTTGAATCGGGTTAGTTCGAGTTACAATTGGAATTGACCCACTCTTTCCAGTTTTTTTCATAGTATAAATATTAAATAAAGAGCAAAATGGTTTTGGGCTGATTTTAGGTTTGGTAAAGTAGATGACTTATGAGTGTAAATCATTGTGATTGTTTGATTGCTATGTTTTCCACAAGACACCATATGACGGATTCATTCGTAAGGGCTTGATTTTCTACATTTGAAAAAAAATTCACTATTTTGGCATCTGGATTATGATATTTTAATGTACTTTCTCCGTTTCATTATACTTGCTACATTTGACTTTTTACGCAATTCAATGTGTTATTTTGATCATTTATATATTGAACGATACACATCTAAAAATTAAAAAAAAAGTTAATATTATGAAAGTGTGTGATTAGACGATTCAAACAAGATTCAACTTGGCTATATTTTTTCTTGCACATTAGCCGCAATATATAAAATAAACTTGAACGATGAATAGTGTCAATAATCGTTATGAAACAAGTATTTCAGAACGGAGGAAGTATAAGATAGTTGTTAGCTTCTTGAAGCTGTAGCGGCCACATTGGAGGTATTTTCATTCATACTATTTGCATCTAAAGCATTATACATCCTGTAACCTGTGTTTGTCTACAGGTTGTGCTTGGAGGTGGTCAGGACGCATCCGCAGTGACAACTACAGATCATCGTGCTGGAAAGTTTGAGGCGAAATTCTATGATAAGGTAAACGGTGATACTCCATTTGTGTGAACATTGCTTTTGTTATTCATATGCCATTCATCGGTCAAGAAGGGACTGAAACAGATTTCTAGCAAAACACTAATCCTTGAATTGAATCATTCCTTTATAATTTTACCCATAATGGTAAAAGAACGCATAAAACAAGTTTATCTTCTTTGTGCTCTTACCAATAACAAATTATTGTGAGAGATGGTCACTTTGAGCAGCATCTTTCCTGAGAGACCGTCTTTATAAGAGACGGCTCTTCAAGCTCAGGCCCTACAATTAAAAAAAAGAGAAATCTAAAAACTGACGGGCGCATTTGACCCTATTTGGAGTTGGTGTTATAACCTATTGAAATTGGTATTATAACCTATTAAAATTGATATTTGGAATTGGTGTTATAATCTATTAAAGTTAGTATTATATCCTATTTGTAAATACCAACTCTAATAGATTATAATACTAACTTCAATAGGCTATAACACCAACTTCAAATAGGATTACACAACGCGCGTTTTTCTGTGGTTGTTTTTTTAATTAATAATGGGTCGGCCCATTTGAGACTCGTCTTTTATAAAGACGGTCTCAAGTAAGAATTTGTGCTCTTTGAGAGACTATTTCTAATTGGACTGACCCATTATATATTTTTTAAAATATTATAAGTAGGCATTAAGAATGATGTAAGTAAACATTTAAGATATTGAAAGTAGGCATTAAAGATACGGTAAGTAAGCATTAAGTACAATGTAAGTAGGTATTAAGAATACGATAAGTAGGCGTTTATCTTTAGTGGGTTAGACTTGAGATATGTCTCTCAAAAAGACGATCTCTCAAGAGACTAGCTGCTTACCAATTACCATCGGTTGCCTTTACAAATTCCTCTTTGTTTACAATATTTTACCCGATATCACTTCAAGCTTAGCATTCTTTGTCATTGGCTAGACAATTTGTACTTGTATATGTTATCGGTGGTTAATTTTGTTTGTAGATACTCATGGAAGAAATCGGAGGCGTTAAGGGGCATTTCGGACCTATTAATGCTTTGGCGTTTAATCCTGACGGAAGAAGGTAATCAAATTTTATGGAGTAGTTTTATAAATATGTTTATTTTGACTAATACCCAATTTTTGTTTTTAACATTTCTTTTTTAACAAAACTATGTATTGTGATGCAGTTTTGCGAGTGGAGGTGAAGATGGTTATGTGAGGTTACACCACTTTGATCCGGATTATTTCAATATCAAGATCTAATCAATTTTTGATTGCGTTTTGTATTTTTTTTTTGTCTTGAAAGCTACTTATTAACTATAGGATAATGATACGATTCATCTTTGATGTATTGTTATTACTTCAAATGCACTTGTGATCACTCATTTTTGCTAATCTTAATCCCTCCATTTCAATATTTATCTCCTCTATTTTTAATTTAACAAATCTTGTATTGGCTTAATTAAGAATTAGTGTTTTTAATTATGTTATTACACTCACTTTTAGAATCTTATACTAGCAATAAATAGCTAGGAGAGAAAATAAGAGGTGAGTAAAAGTTAATTTATTTGCAAAGAGATAAATATAGTACACTTTTGATCTTAAAAAAAAGATAGTACTCTTTTAATAATTTTTAATTACTTATGTTATTAAAAGTAGTGAAAGTTGATTTTTAACGAAGATTTTTTTAGATATATTCCATTTATTCTTTTTAATTTGCACCTCTTTTCATTTTAGGTTGTTTCTTTTATGACAATGGCTTCACTTTATTTCTTTAAATCTCATCCATAAATTTATTTTCTCTCTTCATCATAACCACATTCTTATCACCCACTTGTTTTTTGTCTTATTCACCAGCCAAATTTTATTTTCTACTAAACATCATCCAAAACAAAATGGGTGTAATTTAACAGGGACGGTGGGAGTATTTCTTATATACAACACTGTTATTTCAAATAGGAAAAAGTTTCAAAAAGTAATTAATAAAATTTTTTTTTTCAAAAAAGTACATAATAAATTTTTTTTCTAAAACATACCTAATAAAAAATTTTCTTTTCAAAAGAGTACCAAGTAACGGTTGGGTTAAGTTTTCTCTTATCTTTTTTGCCCATCTTTAAAAAATATCTAATAAAATTATTCTTTTCAAAAGAATACCTAATAAAATTTTACTTTTCAAAAGAGTACCAAGAACATAATATAATTATCCAATACAAACACAAAAACATATATAACTCTTGGAACATCATCTATAAAAAAGTTCACTCATCATCCAATACAAATACAACATAAGAGCATCATCCAACATAAACCTAGAGGTTCACACAACTAAAATTTCATAATTATCCAATACAAACAAAAAATATAACAAATGTTTCAAACACAAAGAAAATTGGATTTTGCCCTTTATGTGCATGAAGCATACTATTTGATTGTTGTTGACTCCCTTGTGTTGGTGTAGACTTGTCCGGCTTTTTCCTCTTTGTAACATATTTAACCCTTCGTTGATCACAATTGGCGGTGAATGAAGAGGCAGCACTATTAGTTGGAGTTGGAATGGCTGTGGTGGTTGTTATAGTTGCTGGGTGAGCTAATTCAAGAGTTCTGGGTGTGGTTTGAGTTGCTGTAGGAGGTAATGATGTAGTTGGTGGAGTTATACTAGGATGCTTTTTTGATCTTCCTCTTTTAACTGGTGCTGCACTAGTGGATTCCTCATTTGATTTGGCTAGGTTTTTGCAAGTCTTCTTGTAATGACCAAGCTCTCCACAATTCTCACACTTGTTTTGCTTGAAGTCCCTTTCAATAAAATTCTTCTTCTTCTTCTTCTTCTTCTTCTTCTTTCCATCTCTACCCTCATCAAACTTGGGCTTTCGCTTGTTTTTTGTGGGTCTTCCTGGCATATTTCTAAAAGATGGAGGAAGAGGCTTATCCAATTGAGAAGTTGGCCAATGCCTGTGACCAGGCATTCCATGGAATGTCGGAGCATATATTTTTGCATAAGTACTCACATAGTATGCTTCATGCACATAAGGGGCAAAATTCAATTTTCTTTGTGTTTGAAGCATTTGTCATATTTTGTGTTTGTATTAAATAATTATGAAACTGTAGTTGTGTGAACCTCTAGGTTTATGTTGGATGATGCTCTTATGTTGTGTTTGTATTGGATGATGTGTGAACTTTTTTATAGATGATGTTCTAAGAGTTATATATGATGTTGTGTTTGTATTAGATAATTATGTTGTATTTTTGGTATTCTTTTGAAAAGAAAAATTTTATTAGGTACTCTTTTGAAAAGAAAAATTTATTAGGTACTTTTTAAAGATGAGCAAAAAAGATAATGAAAAACTTAACCCTAGCCGTTACTTGGTACTCTTTTGAAAAGAAAATTTTTTATTAGGTATGTTTCGGATAAAAAATTTTATTAGGTAGTTTTTGACACTTTTTCCTTTCAAATATAGTTATGATCACTCAGTTTTGCAATTCTTAATCCCTCCATTTTTTTTACATGTTATCGTACCATTTTAATCATTACTATCTCTAAATTAATTAATGAATAGTGTTAAAAACAAATAGAAAGATAATAGTAAAATAAAGGTATATTTTTCTAGTAAATGCTAAGTCGTGAGAAAGAGAAAGTTAGGGAGATTTAACATGTATGAATCTAAGACTTTGGTAAAAGTGCTACATGGTATAATTATATGACATGTCATGTCCTTTTTAATAATTTAGTATTAGTTTTATACGCAATTTTTTGAGCTTGTCAATTTTTTAATTCAAATCTAAACCATGCATTTAGAGCTTCACTAAGTTAAACATCAAAGCCTTACAAGATTTATTACAAATTTGATTTACTTAATTCAAATTTGATTTATTACAATTGTTTGATTTTTGATTCTTTGTCAAGTTAATCCGATGATGATTTATTTAGTTAAGCAAATTACAAAAAGGACAATATTAGTTTGCTTGATATGATATGATAAATTATAATAGATGGATTTGGTTTATAAGTTTGAATTGAAATTCAAGTATTCTATTTTATATTGAAGATGGTTAAATGATTGGAAATTACTATGTAACTTGTGTGAATTATTTAAGCATCATGAGTTACATACATCAATACACATAAGTAAACTCAATTAGGATTTTAAAGAAAGACATTCGCCGTTGCTGCGTATTGAACTCGGGTCACCGGCGTGACAAGCAGGAATACTTAGACCATGGACATTGTAGAGGATTTACCTTCCTCTTAGTACTCTCTTTCCTCCTTTAAGCTATCCTCTTGAATGTGTAGAGGAAATAACAATCCTCTTGGCCAAGAGGATTGGTCTTGCTCCTCTCCATGAAGAGGATGAAGATGGGAGGAAGAGGATTGAGTAGTACACATGTCACAATCTCATTGGTTGTATTTAACTTTGATTTTTGTACAATGGTATTATTTAAAACGGTTATTAAAAAAACGGTAAAGTAAAATTTCAAAATAATTTCACCAACGACTCTATTTTTTTTTCTCTATAAAATGAACCTAAATTTGCCTATATTTCACACACTTTAATTTTCGGTCTTTTCTCTATCTTCTATACTACCCATCTAAACTCATTTTCTTGTTGATAATTTCATTCACATTATCGTATCCTTAATTATGGATCCAAATAATTCAAGTTATGGAAGAAATTTCAACTTTCCATACTACCAAAACCCTCAAAATAACTCAAATGTACCCCCTTTTGATCCAAATATCATCAATAATCCTCATTTTCAAGCTGCTTTACAATGGTTTGGTTCTCAACCTAGACCAATGAATCCAACTTTTCAAAAATCTTCTGAAAATAATCTATCATTTCCCGTTTCCGAACATTTTACTCAACAAATGGAGCATTCACCGGGTGGTGAAGGTTCTTACAATGCTACTCCGACTTCGGAATTAAGGGCAACAAGATATCTTGATGATATAGAGGAGGTTGATGTTGAAGTGGTTCCACGAGAACTCTTTGTCGCAGCTAAAGAGAAACCAGACAAAAGGCAGCTTGGAGCATTGTTGAGGATAATGCAATTGTTTCGGGCTACATCAATGCTGGAGGAGATGTAGTACGAAACACAAACACAAGAAAGGCCGCTTATGGATGGAAATGTTTAAACATTATGAAATTGTGCGAGCTGAGAATCATGGGGAAATTTGTGAACGGACCTCAAAGTCCATGCAAAAACGTTGGGATCATATTAGCAGTAAAGTTTCAAAATGGGTGGAGGTTTACAGTTATGAATTACACCACAAAAAAAGTGGAGAATCATATGCAGATGTGGAGAAACGTGCCTTTGAAGTTTACCAAAAATCGAATAACGGTAAACCATTTCAATTGATGCATTGTTTCAATATTATGAGAAAATTTGATAAATGGAGCCCTGAAATAATGCAAGTACCTTCCGAAAGTGGAGGTAGCAATAAAAGATCAGGCCCGGATACACCAATTGAGGAAGCGGCTACTCCAACTAGACCTGACGGCATAAAGAAGACAAAGCGCAAAGGAAAGGAAACGGCTACCTCTTCAATGTCATCAATGAACCTCGGTTCTTTCAATTCATCATTTGAAGAATGTGCTTCCCAGAGAAATGAATTAGGGGAAAGTAGGCTAAACTTGATAAAGGAACGAGGTGAGAAAGAAAAAAGCAAAAGGAGGAGGCGACAAAGTTTAGGATATTAAGTATGTTGATCGCTAAACTTGTCCTTGATGAAGTTGAAGCGGAAATGTACCGAAAGCTCAGGGACGAATTCAATAATAAGTTTAAATTAATGATTTGAATATTAACATCTTCTTTTAATATTATTGTCCCTTTATTAAAGTATTTAACCAGAGACTTGTTAATTCATATCAGGACTAATAACCCGCTAATTAATTAACTATACAAAAATTGAGTAAATAATATTTATCATTCAATAATTACACAAATTACAATTATTAAATTTGGATAGGAAAAAGAATGTGTGGTGGGATATATATGAGTAGGAGAGAGAAAGCAAAAAGTGGATGAAAAAGTATACCCTTGGATGTTGGACAAATTAAAGGAAAAGAATGAGGAAGAGAATGTAAATAGTGAAAAATGATGTGGATGAAAGAGAAAATGATATGTCAAATTAACGACAAGTTATGATTGTATTGAATAAAATAATATACATTAGGATTATATAGAGTATAACATTGGCGTTGTTGATGTTTATGTTAGCTTTATACTCCTTTACATGTGTTTAGGAACCAATAAATTTGAACATGTGACATTAGCTTAATCTTTTAGTTGACTTTCATTGTCAAATTGAACAAGGCTATAAATATAGTCTTGTAATTTGTAATATCACTACTAGTAATATGATATGACTTACAATCGAATTTGACCCCTTTTTTTTCGTTATTTCAAATCAAGTTATTGTTTTAGTTGCAATGCATTTTATAGATTATGATCCATAATAATCAAGCAATTTTCAAGTTAATTCATATTAGATCAAATATTAATAGTTCCAAAATTACACAAATTTTCAATTGAAATATTTTCAGAAAATTATTTTTTACAAGAAATATTTTTGTTTAAAAAGGTATTATTTAACAAAAATTAAAGCTACATTTTAAAATGAATTCTTTGGAAACATGAACGGATAAAATTTATGTTTGGATAAATAAGATTTCTATCGACTTAGTGAGAATCAATAAGAATTTTATAAAAAGGCATTCGCCGTTGCCGGGGATCGAACCCGGGTCACCCGCGTGACAGGCGGGAATACTTACCACTATACTACAACGACAAGTTATAATTGTATTAATAAAATAATATACATTAGGATTATATGGATTATAACGTTGACTTTGTTGTTGTTGATGTTTATGTTAGCTTTATACTCCTTTTCATGTGTTTAGGAACCAATAGATTTGAACATGTGAGATTAGCTTAATCTTTTAGTTGACTTCCATTGACATACTCAACGAAGGCTATAAATATAGTCTTGTAATTTGTAATATCATTATTTGTAATAGGATATGACTTACAATTGAATTTGACCCTTTATTGCGTTATTTCAAATTATGTTATTTTTTTGTTGCAATGCATTTTTTAGATTATGATCAATAATAATCAAGAAAATTTCAGGTTAATTTCATATTAGATCAAACATTAATAGTTCCAAATTTACACAGATTTTCAAATGAGTTGGTCTCATAGTGAGACCATGAGGTGTTTGACAAATTAGTTTATTGAGCAATTTTAGCTTATTTTGATATAAATAGAGGGTTGGGTTGTCAAACCAGCTAATGCTAGTGTTTGGGGAATTAGCTGGTTGAAACAGCTTATTGATACGAATAAACTGTTTTTGAAAAAGCTACTTATAGCAGTGGGTTCAAAATCAACTGGTCAAACCAGTTAATAAAATCAGTTAGTCAAATCAGCCACTATAATCAGCTATAAGCTACCAGCTATCAGCCATTTGCCAAACACCCTCCATCTCTATTGGACTAACTCAATATATATTTACTGTATTAAAGTAATCACTTCTAATTTTAAAGTGATCACTTTTCAAGAGTGATCACATATACCCTTTAACTTATCACATACATTTCTTAAAGTAATTAATTAGAAAAATAAACTAATTATATGAATCTCGTCTCATAGTAAGACCATCTCATACACAACTTACTACATAGTGAGAGGATCTCATACAAAAGAAATCGTTACATTTAATATAAAATAGCCCTTAGTGTTTCTTTCTCCTTTGCGGTGTTGAGATGGTTAAAGCATTATAATCTGAAAATTACAATGTAACAAACAAATAATTGTAAACTATTGATAGATTCTTTGCACCATTTCTATCTCTTCTTCAATATTATTTGTCTACCACTACAAACCCAAACCATGCCTCCTAGTCTTTTGTTGACATATTCTCAAAGGAACTTTTTTCGTTAGAGAAGCCATATTTGTGATTTGTCTACCACGTCTTATATCATATTTATTTTTGTTGTAGGTAGGCCTTTAATGTAGTCAAAGAGAATCAAATTTAGATCCCTTCTAAGAAATATAATATTATATTTATTGTCTGTGAGGTAAAATCCCATTATTTTCGTTTCATTAGCTTAATTAAAAGTTTTAGGTTGATAGTTGAGATTCCAAAATATATTACTCCCTCCTTCTGTAATGTTCTTTCCATTTGGAATATTCCACTTTAAGGAGAAAGAAATTTGATTAATGTTTTTGAGACATATTTAAAAGATAAAATATATCCAGATCTCGTTAAATTCGTCTTAATGTATATTTTTTTATTATGCATTTTTTATAACTTTTTACATATTAAGAGATATTAAGACTCAAAATTTGCTTTGAAAATCGTGCAAAAAGTAAATCAAAAAAACAAAAAAGAACAAAGGAAGTATACAGTCTAATATACCTCCTCAAACGAGAGTTTTTTTGGGCTAGAAGTGCAATGAGAGTGAGATTCGATGTTTCGAACCTTGACCTCTTTTTTACATTAGTGACTAATACCCACTACAAAGACAAGTTAGTACACCAGCAAACTCTTCCAATGTATGAATTTCGTACTACTTTGTCATAGTCGGAATTTCCGACTAAAATCATGTTAGTAGGAAATTCTAACTATTTTTCCTATTGCGCAATCAAATAGTCACCTTTTATTTCCGACAAACATAATGATAGTAGGAATTTTGAGAAATTTAAAATGGAAAGGGAGGCAAATTACTGGCGTTTAACTTCCGACTATTTTCCTACAAATTTCCAATCAAAATTTGATCGGAAAAAAAATTATTTTCAATTGTTTTTTCGACTGATTTCCGCCCATATTTTGGTCAGAATAAACTATTTGGATTTTTCTGAATGTTTTTCCTACTAATTTCCAATCACAATTTGATCTTAAAAATTTTTCAATCAATAATTTCATTTTACATGTTCAAATCCGATAAATTGGTGGTTGGTTGGTGAAAGAAGCTTACAAAGAACAAGACGGCAGACAAACTAAGAGTTGAGCACACACACGACACGTTCATGGATTGGAAATTTTATATATATATATATATATATATATATATATATATATATATATATATATATAACCAATAAAATATATTAATGAATAAACGACTTGAGACACATGTCACACTGTCATTAAAAATTTTCCCGTCTTTTCTCTATTATTGACAGGGAAAATTTAGATATTTGACTTGATATTTAGCAAAATAATTAACTCGTTAAAACATGTAATATTTATTGATTGACTATAACTACATGCGATGATATTGAAATACTTATTTCCTTATATAAACCAAAAAATAATATACATGTAAATCTTTATTTTAACTTAGATAATAAATCATCATCATACTCTTATAATGAATAAGCTAACTAATTTGGCTATTTTTTTTAAATTTTATTTGTCTCAATTATCAATAATTTCTATGAGTATATATGTTTTAATATTGTTGTAAAATAAATTATTTATTCACTTTAATATTGATAATATCATAATAAATACAAAGATTTAATAATTAAATTTATGTCGTAAATAAATTAATATTATAAAATAATATCAATAATCATATCAATAAATATTTATAACATTCGTATTTTACATCGAAATCTATCTAGTTACATATATACTTGTATTGTATGTTCCTTTAAATTTGCTACTAAAAGAGATATTTTCATCAAAACATTTCACTCTTAATAGCAAACTCAAAGAAAAATAGGAATAAAAGTTTCCAGAAAGAGACAAAATATTCTAAAAGACAAAGATCCCTTTTTTACAATTCAAAAGATTATTCCCTCGGTTCCAATGAATTGAAACAAAGAGAAAAGAAGTGTTTTTTAAGGAATATATAGAAAGTTGAGAAAAATGTGATATTAAATGAAGAGAAAGAATAAATTGTACGGATAATATTAAAATAGAGTTAAGTGTATGGTTGAAAATAACAAAAAGTGATGAAGTCCATTTCCAAATAAGAAAATAATTTAAAATGTAAAATAATATAGAATTAAAATTAGAAAAAATTACAAAAAACTAAAAAATCTATGGCGCCTTTTACAAAAAAACTATCTAATCTAATTTTTTTTGCAAAAAATTACCTTAAATGACATATACGTTTGGAAAAAACTACCACTTGACTGTTTTCATATGTTAACCGTTAAAATTTTATATTGGCCAGTACATGGGGTCACGTGAGTTACTTAAGTTAGCATTTGTTCATCTTTTAAGACATGATTTCTTTATAATTCTTTAGCCTTTCCCCTTCAATTTTTTAGAACCCTAATTCTTTCCCTAAATTGAATTATGTCTTTTTCTTTCACATGAAAATCGAAGCTCGACAGATGTGGGTGTGGAATTCCTTTTGCAAAGAGAATTTCGTGGACCAAGGAATTCCGTTAATTAATCTTCTTCCTCATGACTCTTGAACTCTAAAACTTCAAGTAATTTCTTCAATTTTGGAAGCTCCAACGCAATGTGATTTTCTCTCTTACTCTTAGCGGAGGATGATGGAATAAGGTTTCATCAAATGATGGGGATTGTGTATGGGAAGTAACAAGATAAACTCAGTTTTTGCTTGAAAATTTATTGACATTGTGAAAAAATTGGGTATTTGCAGGTGGGTAAAGAAAGTTGAATGTTGAGATGATAAAGATTAAAAATTATGTAAAAAAGCCATTGAAATAGAAGGTTTTTCCGACAAATTGTGTTGTTCTTTAGGTTTTTTCAACAAATTGAGTTGAAATGTTGGGTAAAAACAGTAGACTGTTGAAATTTTTTATCTTCAGTGACATTTCCATGTACAAATTGTGTTGTTCTTCAAGTTTTTGAATTTGCTTGATTAGTCTCAAAATGATGAACATAAACCTAGAATTGATCATGGGTGACCAAAAGTGAATATCTTACAAACAATTATACCCAGAGATATGAATTATTTAGGATTTGCTTAAAATTAAATGAAAAAATATATGAATATTGAAGAGATATTGAAAAGGATTTTAGAACAAATTGCCTCAATTGAAGTACCTCTTGCCAGAGGTGATTGTTATTGATACAGAAACAAAGATTTTAGAACAAATTCTTATTTAGAGAAAGATAATTAAAGAAAAATGAAATTCATGAAAGAGAAAAGGATGAGGGAGTGATGAGAAAGGGAGAAGACGGTGAAGATAATGAGGATGTAGAAAAAGAGAAGGAGAAGAAACCAAAGGAGAAGATTCAGAGAAAGGAATATGTCATGTGCCTCTCACATGCAAAGTCAGTGCCTCACTTGACGGTCAACTAATGGTTTTTGTCAAATGATAGTCTTTTGCAAATGTTTATGTTATTTAAAGTAGTTTTTTGCAAAAAAAAAAATAGATTACGCAGTTTTTTGCAAAAGATACTATAAATTTGGTAGTTTTTTTATAATTTTTCCTTAAAATTAATACGAATTGATTACTACGGTGTAATTGTAAACTTATTTCAGTTAGGAAGCAAGGGAGAATCTATTCTCATAAATTTAGTTGATCTTATTCACCTTACGTTTATAGAAAAACAAATGTTAATATAGAATTAGTGAATTGTTAAAAAACAAAAAACAAAAAGAAATATATAACCAAATAGATGTATAGAAATGTACAATATATAAGAAGCAAGTAGTGAGTTGTTAAAAAAAAAAAATAAGTATATACTCCCAACTATTCAATCCAGTAGTCCCATTTAATTTTTTTAAACTTGTCAATGAAATATTTTAACCTTTAATATCTTTAATTGTGCTTAACTAAAAATTATGAAAAATTGATATTATTAATCGTTGCATTGAGACGAATCAAACAAGATATCATTTGACTATGTTTTAACTTAAAAATCAAGAACAAAATACAGATTAAGAGTAATAAGAGAATTGTAGAAGTAAATGGGAATACTGGGAAAAAAAAAGTGGAATAATATTTTTAGACACATTTGAAATAGAAGTAATAAGAGAATCGCTATATATAAGGGAAAAATTAAAAAAATATACTTTTTTGTAGGATTGTGATGGCGAGAGTCATATCTTTGTTACAAGAGTGAATGGGAAAACCACTTCTATTAGACTAACCAGTGATTTTCGAAAGGTGAAATTTACTCCCTCTATCCATCTCAATTTACCTAATTTTTCATTTTCAGTTGTCATGTTCGTTTTGCATCATTTTCCGATTTAGAATAGACTCACTTTTTTCTTTTAATCTCAAATTCATACATTTTAATAATATTTTAATTACATTCTCACAATTTTATCTCTCTCTTTATTATATCAAGTATTCACTTTTTTTTTAAAAAAAATATATTTTTTTCTTTTTAATGCTAATTCAAAGCCATAAAGTAAACAAAAAGGAATACTTGAGAATAAAAGGAGATTTTGGGGGTGTTTGACAAAATTAGTTTATTGAGCAATTTTAGCTTATTTGGATATAAATAGAGTGTAAGGTGGTCAAACCAGCTAATATCAGTGTTTGGTGAACTAGCTGGTTGGAACAACTTATTGATATAAATAAGCTGCTTTTGAACAAGCTGTTCATAATAGTAAGTTAAAATCAACTGGTCAAACTTGTTAATAAAATCAGCTGGTCAAATAAACCACTATAATCAGCTATCAACTACCAGTTATCAGCCGTTAGCTAAACACGCTCTTTCTGTTTAATAATAAAAGTATACTAGACAAACAAAAAACTTGGACAAAAGTGAATTTACTAAATATCACCAAAAAAGTGAATGATCTTCCCATCTACACCAACTTTCTAAAAACAAAATAAAAAGCAAAAAGAAAAAAGTATGGAAATAGAGTGAATGGTGATGGGGGGATATGGTGTTTGGTAGAAGGGAGAATTTATTTAATCAAAATAAATGTCCCCCGCTTTTATTTTCAATACCCAATCAAATCTTTCGAGTTAAATACTAATAATATACCACAAAGATATGAATTTAATTTTTATGTATTTTTTTTATCAAAATAATTAAATTGAAATGGAAAAAATGGTCCCTTAACCCAGAGTCAAATTGTCTATTTGTATGGTGGTTAGTGTGTCTACTACTATTTCTTTACATTCCCATTACATTCTTCTCACCTTCAAATCTCTTTCCCCTTCAGTCCAAACAACCCTTAACACCTACAATCTAATCCATGTAATTTTCTCATTAATCATGATACACTAAACCCACTATTATTTTTTTCTTTTTCTCCTAGCTAGGCATGTATATACACAAATTTATATATAAAACGGTCTCACTGCGTCTTATACACGGGTTAAATAGCCAAATAATACTTAGTATTTGAACCTCTTGTTTTGAGGTTGGCTCAGTCTGTCACGAGATTAGCTACAATAATATATAGTACCAATATATTTTTATTGCAAGTCACTGTTATACTAATAAGTTTGACAACATGGGCTTTTTCTTGGGTTGTTTGGGGTGCACATCGGGCTCTCAGACGAAATCTGATGACCGAGATTTCCCCAAAAAAGTGTCGGTTGATGATGAGGCGGTGGCGGAGGTGGTGAAGGTGTTGAAGAGGTTTAGTTGGGCTGAGATAGAGAAGATGACTATGAATTTCAAAGAAGTGATTGGTGTAGGAGGATACAGCACAATTTACCTTGCTAAGTTTCCTGATTCATATTTAGGTGCAGTCAAGATTTATATAAGTAGTGAAAGGCTTAATCAAGTGTTTAAGAGTGAATTAGAGATCTCCCAAAAACTTCATCATGCTAATATTGTCAAACTCCTTGGTTATTGTGATGATAGAGGTATGTACACGTAATGTATTCTGACTACATTTATACATTTATTCCAACTAATATAAACAATCGTATATCGACTGAATTCCGACTGTTTATGTTAGTGAGGTTTCAGTCGTTTTTTTTTTTGATTATTGAGCGAGTATTTTTGATATTTGATTGGTTTTATATTCTACTGTCATGTCTTCTTAAACAAGAGAGTAATAAGTGTTGATGTAATACGTGTCGATTTACTAGAGGTCAATGAATACGAATATGTGACATAGGAGTTGGATATTATGTTAAAAGACAACTCAATCAAAACTTATGGTTAACAATCAATTAAGGTTAAAAAGAGAGTTATGAATTGATTTAGTGGTTGAAGACTTTTCATTTCACATTTTGTTAAGTATTCGATTCTCACCATCTATATGAAAGATTAATTTCCTCTTGTCTGTAGCATGTAGGGGATTCTGTAACCTTACTAGGGCAAAATAAAATATTTCTAAAAAAAGTTGCAATTTTCTCAAACTTTCAATATTATTATTGACGGTTGTGTTTTTATCTTAAATCCCTTATTCTTTTGATTGTGTTTATATTCTATCATATCCCCTTAAACAAAAGTAATAAATGTGAATATATCACGTCGATTCAGTAGAGGTGAATGAATACGAACATGTGACTTAAGCTTCTAATATCACGTTAAACTCAATCAAAACTTATGACTAATGGCCAAAAAGATAGTTATCAATTAGTCTAGACGTTGAAGACTTTTCTTTTCATCTTTGTGACAAGTGTTCGATTCTCTCTACCTACATGAAAAAAAATTTTTCCTCCTGCCTCTAGCATGTAGGGGATTTTGTAAACAAAAAGGCCAAAATTAAACATTTCAAAAAAGTTGTAATTTACACAAATTTTCAATATTTTTTATATGTGGGATTTCTAATTAAATTCCCTTTTCCATGAACAGATGAAGGAGTTCTTGTATATGAGTACATACCAAAAGGGAACTTACAAGAAGAACTTCACAACAACAATGAAATCCCTTGTACAACCCCACAAAACAATAAACCCAACAATTTAAACCCACAAAAACAAAAACTTTCATGGAAACAGAGGATTTCCATAGCATACCAATTAGCACAAGCACTAGAATACCTCCATGAAAATGGTGATCTTCATATAGTTCATGGAGACATTAAATCCTCCAATATACTCTTAGATGAATGTTATAATTGTAAACTTTGTGATTTTGGGTTTTCCAAAATGGGTTTTTCTTCAATGATCAAACCATTTTCTTCTTCATCTGGGCTTCCAATGATGGGTTCTCCTGGTTACATGGACCCACATTACCTTATGACAGGAATTGCTTCTAAAAAGAGTGATCTTTATAGCTATGGAGTCATATTGTTGGAAATTATTACTGGGTTTGAAGCATTAGTTTGTTCTGGTGTTGATAAACAGGTTCTTCTTACAACAATTGTTAGAACTAAGGACAGATTTGATGTGGAAAAGGTGGTAAAAATGGTGGATCCATGGATTGTTAAAGATGAAGGTTTTGATATTGAACAAGTTAAGGCTATGGCTACCATTGCAGGAAATTGTCTTCATCATTTGCCTAGTTTAAGGCCTTCTGCTTCAAATATTTGCAAGATTATTAGAGAAATAATGTGTTCTCATGAAGTGTAGAGGAAAAACAAATAGGGATCCCAATGTGTCGGATCAGGTGGATCCAAATCTAGATCCGGATTTGAACCTCAATCTGCGGGTCCAAAATTTAGGGAAATTTGTTAAGACTTAAAAGAGGTTTTTTCTTTGTAGAGACCTCATGTATTAGATGTTACTCAAATTGAAAGGCTTTTTTCAATCGCAATCTATTCTTGATAAGGATATTGGTCTGTCATGTCTTCGGCTTGGATATGAAAAGAGTCTTTGAGGAGATTTAAAATTAGGATGGATTTTGTATAGGTGTTGAGAAGACAGAAGTATAAAAGAATTTCTGATTTGATGATACAGATTGGGAATGAATATTTGCAGTTGATTTGCATTTTGGTTTGGTTTGATATTGTAATGAGAGTAAAAGAAATTGGGTTTCTTTTAGTTTTCTTTATTTCATCTTTAAAAAATTATGTTATTTTGTTATTTTAGTACTCTTTATTTTTTTAATTCCTCCATCATAGTAATTGTATTCTTTAGAGATACACAAATTTTGTCGAAACGCGTATTAAATATATGGACTAAATAACTCAATTAATACAAATTAATGAAAAAGTAAGAATGTGGTATTCTTGTTTTGAGGTCGTCTCTTTGAGAGACGGTCTCTCATAAGAGTAGCTTTTATAGATGTCGTTATATATATATATATATATATATATATATATATATATATATATATATATATATATATATATATATATATATATATAATATACATATATATATATATATATATACATATATATATATATATATATATACATATATATATATATATATATATACATATATATATATATATATACATATATATATATATATATACATATATAGATATATATATATATATATACATATATATATATATATACATATATATATATATACATATATATATATATATATATATATATATATATATATATATATATATGTATATATATATATATATATATATGTATATATATATATATATATATATATATATATATATATATATATATATACATATATATATATATATACATATATATATATATATATACATATATATATATATATATATACATATATATATATATATATATACATATATATATACATATATATATATATATACATATATATATACATATATACATATATATATATATATATATATATATATATATATATATATATACATACATATATATATATACATACATATATATATATACATACATATATATATATACATATATATATATATATATACATATATATATATATACATATATATATATATACATATATATATATATACATATATATATATATATATATATATATATATATATATATATATATATATATATATATATATATATATATATATATATATATATATATATATATATATATATATATATATATATATATATATATATACATATATATATATATATATATATATATATATATATATATATATATATATATGTATATCATACTAATTTTTGATAAATTTTACTTATAAATAACATATTTGTAGAAGTGTTGCAAGTTTTAAAAATGAAAAAAGTATTATTTTCGATTAGGTATATATATCATACTAATGTCACCATATTTAGGGATCTGAGCCACTATAGCCTCACCTCTAAACCACCACAATTCTCCACCCATCTGCTTCTACATTGGGTACACCGAGAGAGAATAAATACATATTAAAAATCGGATTATTAAAAAATAAAAAATAATTAAAATTATTTATAGCAGATGAATGAATGACTGTATTATTTTCGAAAATGTTTTCATAGTATTATTGGTATATACTCCAAAACAAAAATTAAAGTGGTTATTTTAAGTATTAATTGTTAGCAAATTCAAAAATACGTAGTATATAAGTTGAATTAATTATCAACGTGCAGCCAATCACGCCATATAGAATGCATCACACAATTTAGAATTGACCTATTAAAAAAATTATCATGTTGTAAATTAGAGGTCTTTATAAGTGAATGATGTCTTTCCTCATATTGTTATATAGTTTTAAGAACATATATCGTATTTTCTCAATTATATGCTGATATTAACAATAAATTCAATCCAATATACATAAGTTATGTCACTTGTAACCTCCTAAGTCTCAGAATTTGTCCCTAGCATTTTTATAATCACGTCTTAATAGTAAGTTAGCTTGTCATTGTGATCCCTAATTTAAGTCTCAGTATAAAATATTTAAGTCATTTCATTTCTTTGAGTTAACCATTACCGTTGTTTTGCTTCCTCTCATCTACTAAGAGAAACAAGAAGAAAGAGAAATTACTTAAGTGTTTCCCTCACCATATTCATGTCAAACAACCAATAAATTCAACACTTATTAATAACATTTTTCTTTTTCTTCCATTTCTATTTATCCTCCATATTAAATTCCACTGATATCACTTCTTGTAGGATTTGTCTTGTGGTTCCTTTTTTGCTTAAATATAAGGCATTTTGTAGTTTTTAGAATCGAATAAAGCAAATATGAAGATATGAATTTAAGAGGAGGGAGCCTAGAGCCCTAGACACACAACAACTACCTTCATAATGTATAATTCTTTAATGATTTATTTACTACGGTACACTTTTCACTTTTCATTTTACTAACTTACACTTACTAACTCATACTCCCTAAATTCATACTGGACGTACTCTTCTTTCTGTTATCCAAAAAAGGGATCATGATATGAATCCATTGATTGATTTTGATTTGAGGATGAATGATCATGCATGAAACTCGGCACAGAGACGTCTCTTTGACAGACGTCTCTCAGACTCAACCCATTAAACTTAATTAAACTAAAAAATAATAATAGACTAATCAAGTTAGAGATGATTTTCAAAGAGACCGTCTTTCATAAGAATTTGTGATAGTTGTGACTCAGGCACATATCAGCTCAAGTCGAACAACTGCTCTACCGACAGAATAAGAGATTAGCAAACAAGTTGAAATCGATAGCAATTTATGGCATAAAAGGAGTTAATGATGGTGACTTCCATATGAGTATGAAAGTATTGAGATTCCAAACTAATCAACATCATAACCTCCCTTTTTCTAAGATAATATTAGTTATTATTAGGGCCAGAGCTGGGGCATAGGATAGTAGGAGCACGGGCGGAGCAAAGATTATAGGATATCGATTCTCTTTTTAATGTATAGAAAATTAAGGCCTTTTATTAACATTTTTTGCAAAAAAATTAACGTGTTATTCGAATTCATAACCAACAATATCACAAGAAGACGCAATACTAATTGAATTACGCTTGACTGATGATAAGAGTTTGTTAATATAGATCCTCTTATTTCCTGGAGTCTAGGTAATCGATCACCTTAAATGGGCTAAGAACTGCCCTAGTAGGATATTACTCTCTTTGTCCCACGAATTTGTCATATTATTCACAATAGTACATCCAATTAAATTTGTTATATTTCTATTTTTGTTTGTCTCGCGAAAGTAATAACTTATTATTACCGTATTAAATTTTATTATAGACAGTAAGCATTGAAATCCTGTGATTAATCACTATGACATTAAATCAACTGAGGATTTATGTTCGTCTATTTACCGCTATTACTAACAGCGAGCAATTACCAAACAGAGTCAAAGAAAATCTGCCCGGCGATCTCCCGACGTTAGAATCAGTGATTGATTGCTAGGCAGACTTTCTTTTACTCAGCTTGGTAATTTCCCATTGTAACAACAAACATAATACGTCAAATTTGAATTGAAAAACGCTTATTTTTTTAAAAATATCCCCAAGCTTACTTTGAAAATTTTTTAGAAAAAAAGATTAATTTTGTTTAAATTTTCAAATTGAAGATCCAGTTCTTTCTCAACCTCCATAAATCGAGATTAAAGGTCCAATTTTTCTTAACCTGCATTAATGGAGAATACAGGTCATATTTTTTCTTACCCTCTATTAATGGAGATTGTAGGTCATCGCAGGGGATTGTACGATGCATTGCTAGTAATAGTTGACTTCATCGTAGGGGCAACTGGAAGGGGCAGGGTTGTGGTTGCAATCGAAGAGGAAGAGTTTAGGTTTGGGTGGTCCAGGTGATCGAAATGGAGACGGAGTTTCAATGGTGATAGTCGAGGAAGCCAATAGGGGCAAAGCTTAGAGCTTGAGTTTGAGTTTAGAGCTTGAGTTTAAAGCTTAGAGCTGCTAAAATGAAGCTCATAGACTAAGGAAGATGAGTATGTTTATGGTTGATAGGGGAGGGATATTTCGTAACGAGTCCTGCATATCAAAAATAGCCCAGTCGGTGTACGAAGGAATGTCCTAGAGACAAAGGAATACAAGAATTACACTCGAATCATATCGTTGTCTAAGAAATAAGAATCGTGGTCGATACCTAACGAACACTAACAACTATCAAGCAGAGCAGAACTTGAAAACACTCTTAAGCAACATGTGAATTCACAACAAGTGCAATAAAGATCCAACAATACCCATTTTGTCTATGCAAACAAACAAACTATTCATGTCTTTGCAGTATGGTAGTCTCCAGCAAAATATCAAAAATTGGGGACAAAATTTAAATAAGATTTAAGATTTTCCTACTAAAATCAAATCCTTCGAGACTTCCTCACTTCTTTTCTTCTTTCTCGGCCTCTGCTGCCCTCTTAAGTCTAGCACCTTGGTGGCGTTTGTTCGTCCTCTCAAGACGAAGCTTAGCATAAGCATTAAAACTCTTCATGTCATCAGTAATCTTGACAAGCTCCACAGTTGGCTGCTCTCTCTGAATTGGCAAGAAATCTCCTTGGATCTGTGTGGCAGTTGCAAGCTCCTCTGCAGTTGAATCACCAGCCTGCGAAATACAACAGATGTGAAGCAATTAATGTGAGGTGGTAAATGGTGTTTAAAAACCCAAAAAAACGGCTTGCGCCAGACAGGTAAACAGAAAAGCTGTCATAAGAGTTAGAATCTGGCTGGCTTACCCCAGGACAAATCATCAGCCATATAACTTAAGTAGGGATCAAGTCGTCCCAAAATACTCCTTCTGTTCCTATGAGAATGTACCCAAATTGCCAAGAAGGTAAAGGGTGCAAAACAAGTGGGACAAGCTAAAATGGAAAGAGATGCATATTGAGAGGGATAGAGAGAAACAGAGATGGGGCCCATTCTATTTGAACATAATTAAATCAATAATTCTTAAATGAGACGGTCTCACGATGAGACCATCACTATTGGGCTGGCCCAATCTATACTTTTTGTCTTAAAATGGTCACTTGTAACAAAATGATCATTTACAATCTTAAAATATTCAATTTTTTTATAGTTTTAGATTGATTACTTATAACCTTAAAACGATCACTTAAATCTTAAAGTAATTAATTAAATAAATGGGCTAATTATATAGGCCCGTCTCATGGCGAGACAGTCTCAAATAAGACGAGTTGTAATTAAATTGCGCAGTTAAACTTGGGATGTTATTTGAAAATCAATTTCAATTTTACCTTGAACTTGCGTGCATGCCTTGGGAAAACCACAAGCTTAGCCTTGTAGGTCTTCAGCCTTTGGACATTAGTATGAAGTCCCTCAAGTGATCGATTTCTTCGTCTATGGTCTACAGCTATGCCAATCGTTGGAGCAAGCTTCTTAGGAATACCAGCTGCCTGGACCAATACAAAACCAATCTTTAAGACCAGATACAAGAAACAGCCATAAAATTGCTTATAACTTGCATAAATCACAGAACAGAAATTTGCTACAACTGATTATACACTTTGTTGACTAATGTCTTAACACTAATGTACAATCAGAAAACCAACCTTTCACAACCAAAAAAAAATAACATTCTAGCTATGTATAACCTTTTTTAGGTAGAAACCGCTGAGGCCAGCCTACCATAAGAAACAAGTATTTAACCCTAATCCCCACTCCAAAAGAAAAAAGCCACAAACTGCCTCAACACAGTTTCAAGCCTGGAAATAATCTCAGTTGATGACTTATGTTAGCAACACTTTAGACCAATACACATGTCTAAAGAGTGAGCAGCTATACAAAATATAACACATAACAAAAGAATAGAAAACACTAGCTAAAGGCCAAATGTGAGGACAAAATGGAAGGTAATTAGACAAAACTACCATTAATAATGATTGCCAAAGCAAAACAGAGTACAAAAAATAACATTTCCATATTCAAATACCAAAAACTAAAAGCTCATACTCCAACAACTACACCATGAGATTTTTACAAAGCTACCGTACAACAAAAGTGAATTTCAAGAAATTCGAAGACATTCACTATGCAATTCAAATATCAGCAAACCTAAAAATTCATTTTGCTCATGATTCAATCAGTGTAACAGTTTTATAGATGTATTAAATACTTACCGCTAGCTCTTCAAAAGAGAACCCTCTTCCAGCCCTGACTTTCATGTTGTACTTCAAGGTTTGACCATGAACAACTGGGCGAAGTGGTCCAGCAGTTGGCCTAGGAAAGATTTTCACAGCCTTCTTTTGCCTAGCTGCAATAGCAAAATAAATCTAAGATTATACGTATCAACAAAAGCCCTCAGAACTAAACATCGAGAAAACAAATACACAATACAATACTATACCAAGACGTCTCCTTGTCTTGCGAGCTGGCTGGTTGAACCATGTCCTAACATAATTTTGCCAATGTTTTTTGAAGTGTCCATTAGGGATAACGTTGTTATGCCTCACCATCGCTTACCTGTAAAGATTAAAACAAAGATTACTACTTCCACATTTAAGTTTCCTTTCAAATATCTAGCTCAACACAATTATGTTGTTCTACTAGTAAACAACCATCTGTACATAAAACTAGCACGCGGATGTGATACCCAAACAATTGAAGAAAAAACAAGTTACGATATCACACTGATCGGTTAAAAGTAACCCAAACCAATCATACGGCATATCAGAGAAATTTGTAATCAGTGCCATTCCTGACCATTTTTGGTGAGGTTCATTGTTTCCCAAGAACGGAAACCATATGGTAGTAGGAGAATTAGCTAACCCGATAATGTGGATCTTGTCTCAAATGTGGAGTATTTCCATCTCATTAATGTCAAATGAATATACAAAACTGAAATCATATAATGATAAAATAAAAATGCACAAACTAAATTTTAATAATAAGGATTAACTCAATTTGAGCCGGGCCCTAAGTGGTTGCACCTCAACACTACCTCAAGAACGGCCCTGTTTGTAATTCCTAAAAAGTAAATCAACCAAAGTTTCATGATTTCTAAGCTTTGAACCACAAAAATCCGCCATAGGAATTTAAAGAGTTTTCGGGAAATTGAAAAGATGAATAGCCAGATTGAGTATAATCATTGACGACTTTTCAACAAAATTGAGACCTTTTATATCCATTACAAGTTCAAACACCTAATATAATTTTCTGCCATTTCTACGTAATCATTAGAACACAAAACCATAGATATTGTTTTTCAAAAAAAAAATCAGTTCATTGAATGTAATAAAATTTGATCTCAAACAACATTTGAGAACAATTTTTTCGGAAGAATAAAATTGCTTTTGTCACCAAAGCGTCAAATTTATGAGCAAACCTTACATTTTAATTTTAAACAACAAATTTCACCGTCAAAATAAGCATTTCAAGCAATAATTAGACGAAAATCGAGAGAATACAATGATAAAGAAGAGAGATCACGAGATGGAAGAGAGATTACCTGGGAAGTGAGGAAAGTTAGGGTTTCCGGAGGCGAGTGACAGAAGTGGCGTCAAAGTACGAATTTAGGGTTTTAATAGTGAGGCGCCTAATTTGATACCTAAATTGAACGGCTCAGATTAGCCGTATTAAAATGAGTTATATTGGGCTTTTAGTCCTACGTTAGTATTTCGGATGTGCAATAGATCAGCAAGTCAAGAGACCACCTTATGACAAGACTACTCATATAAGAGTAGTCCAATAAGTTTAATTTTGATGATTATAATTTACAATCATTAAATCAATTAATTTAAGGACATATAATTCATATTTTAAAATTATACTTTAAAAATTTATACTTGTTTATTTATATTATTACATAAAGGTTATAATTGAAAATTTTAAGATTATAATTAATCCTTTGAATAATAATAAATCTTTTTAAGATTATAAGTTTGGTACTGACTTATAACTTAGCTTTATAAGGTTTGATTGATCATTTTAACGTTGTAATTGAATTTTAACTCATTACTTTACTGTCAGAAGATATCATTTTAAAGTCAAAATTAATCAATTTAAAAAGGTCATAAGTAATCGTTTATATATTTTAAGTTGAAATTAATACTTTAAGGTTAAAATTGATCACTTAATGTCAAAATTGATCATTTCTATGTCAAAATTGATTACTTAAAAAGGACACAATTGATCCATTTAAGGTAAAAAGTAGAGAATAGAGCATTTTTAGGTCAAAATGAAAAGTATGTTTATAATTTATATTTATGATTTTATATGATGAAATTATATATATATATATATATATATATATATATATATATATATATATATATATATATATATATATATATATATATATATAGATAGAGAGAGAGAGAGAGAGAGAAAATTATATAAAACTACCTTTTCTATACCCTTCTTTGCAAAAAACTACCTTTTGTAAAATTTTTTGCAAAAAACTACCTTATTTAAATTATTCTTTGCAAAAGACTACCTGTTAACGTTTTCTTACTCTTTGACCGTTGAAACTGACGTTGACCATCACGTGCAAGTCACGTGATTTATTATCCCTTTCCTTCTTCTTTCATTTCAGCCATTTCACTCGAAAATTTCTAAGTAAACGCTGCCTCTTCTTCTTCTTTGCGATTTCGAAAACCCTAATTCGTGCGCTCTTCCATTTTCCTTCATTTTGATAACCTAAAATCATTGTTCTTCATTTCTTTCTCCTTGATTTCGAGTCAGTAAATCAGTAAAACAACCCAATTTTTTGCAATTACTTTGGAATGTCTTCTTCTTCTTGTAGCGAAAATTCGAAAACTGAAAAATGTGGGTGTGGAGTTCCCTTTGCAAGGAGGGTTTCTTGGACCAAGGAAAATCCAGGAAGAAGGTTCAAGACTTGCGTATTTTATGATCCTGATACAAATTGGAGAGGATGCAAAAAGTTTAAGTGGGTTGATCAACCTGAAATGACTTTTTGGCAAAGAGAAATCACTAACAAACTTGTGGAGGAGAAGCGACAATTGGCAATCGAAATCAAGGTTTTGACATCAAGGATTTGCTGCTTGGAACATGAAAAGGAACAAGCATTCTCAGAAATTAAAATGATTAAGAAGAAATGGATAAATGAGAGGGAGCATTACAGTCAGATTAAAAGCTTTGTATTAGGGTTTTTGTTTTGTTTTCTATTGGTTTTTGTTGTATTAATCAAGGGTAGTAATTGGAGTTTAGGACCTAGTTAAGCTTAATTGTAACATTGATTTGGATATTGTGTGATGATGATGATGAATGAATGAATGAACTGGAGTTTTCTGTAATTGGAGTTTTCTGTTGGTGCTGTATATGTTTGCTCTGTATGCATTGATGTATTGATTTCCTGCATACTCAATATTGATTTGGATATTGTAACAATGTGTTGCTGTATATGAGCTGGTATCTTGTTTTGGTATGGATTTGCAGGTATTGTATCATGATGAACAAACACATAGTACATTGATGCACATTATTGATGCACATACAGCAATTGATGCACATTATTGATTAACACTTGAACTGATTTGCTGCACTAAAACATTGAACATTGAACAACATGCACAACACATATACTAATTTGCTGCACATATCAGTTCATTGAACATGGCTCATTTGCACATTTCAGTACATTGCACATTATATCAGTTCATGCCATATCAGAAACCACAATTAACACTTGAAATGATTTGCTGCACTAAAACACTGATCAACACATGTACAAATGATTTCAGTATCAACACTAAAACAAATGATCAACACATGTACAATTAACACCATTAACACTAAAACAGAAACTGATTGTATAACTTGCTGCACATTACTGATCAGTTCAAAAACTGATTTCCTGCATACTCAACTTCAATTAATGAATTGATTCAAACAGCAGTACATGATCATTTCAATTACTGTTTTAGTTACATCTAGTTCAAGATAGTACATTCTTGAGTTCATTTGCTACATTAATACATTTCTTACATTAAATCGACAAATTACATTCAACATATACTTATGAAGTTCTATACTTGACTTTGTTCATCCATTACATATGTAGTACTTGCATCTGTTGCACTTATCATTAGTTGTTCACTACTGGAGCAAGGCATGTCACTTGGTGTGGACAGTTGAGTACAAGAAGATCCCATTTTAGGCCTTCCACCCTTTGACCTCATCTTTGTTGGTTGTGGTTTTGTTGGATTCTTGCATCCCTTTTTGTAGTGACCTAACTCACCACAATTACCACATCTCCGTTGCTTGTATTCTCGAACAGCAGTTACAGGCTTCTTACCTCCTTTACCTTCATCAGTTTCCTTTTTCCTTTTCCTTATTTTAGGCCTTCCAGGCATCTTTCGAAATGGTTATTTTAGCCCTTAAATCCCAATTTGGATTTTCCCTCCAATCCTCTATGTATTTCTCAGCTAAATACAACGCAGTGACTTTGTTATTAATGTGTTGGTGATCACAAGTGTGCTCGGGAATATAACTCCTTATTTGAAATGTCTCCTCATCTTTCAACTTCTTAGCATGAACCTTAAAATGACACTTCTTATCCTTCCCACAAACACAATTCACAATTCTAGCTTTTGATTTCAGACAATCGCATCTATTGTAACAAACACAATTCAGAATCCATCTTTTTCGCAGTAGTTATTTTTTTCCAGATTTTCAATTTCTTCATGTTATTGATTTATCTAATTTTAAGAACGCTAATAAATTATTCACACACAACAACAATCAATTTACAAGTTAAACGATGAATAACAAGAAATTCAAACACAGCAGACCCACAGACAAAAGGAAGCAGATTTGAAGAAGGAATTCAATTTTAAAGATAACAAAAAACAATGAAGAAAAAAACCGTAATTGAGTAGTACTACATACCTCTAAATGTTAGAAGCTTCACCAACAAGATGTCGCTCAGATGATGAAGAATCGAAATCGCAAAGAAGAAGAAGAGGCAGCGTTTACTTAGAAATTTTCGAGTGAAATGGCTGAAATGAAAGAAGAAGGAAAGGGATAATAAATCACGTGACTTGCACGTGATGGTCAACGTCAGTTTCAACGGTCAAAGAGTAAGAAAACGTTAACAGGTAGTCTTTTGCAAAGAATAATTTAAATAAGGTAGTTTTTTGCAAAAAAATTTACAAAAGGTAGTTTTTTGCAAAGAAGGGTATAGAAAGGTAGTTTTATATAATTTTCTCATACATATATATATATATATATATATATATATATATATATATATATATATATATATATATATATATATATATATATATATATAAGAAGCAGTTATATGTGTTCTAGAAATAAAATTGAAATTCATCTAGCAACTTTTATGTTTCCAGTTTCTAACGATTTTGGTTGATGTATGTATGTTAGTATGAAATATGAATTTGTAAATGAAAATATGAAAATAAAGTTAGGTTTACATATATTCTTATTTATAATCTTGGTTGATGAGTATATACTTAAGATTTATCCTGAATAATTGGAAAAGAGTTTAACATGAAATTTGAGGATGTTTATAGTTATCACCCATATGGATTGTTATAGTGGAACCGAGTACCCCTATGGCGTTAAGATTATTATTGCTTAAGAATCATGACAATGTTGATCATTACGTTCACCATAAGGTACACAAATTGTCGTAAAAGACAATCTCTTCGATAGACGCATTAAGTATATGAGTTAAATAGTCCAATTAATACGTAGGAGTATTAAATAGAAAATAAAAATGTGAATTTCTTGTTTTGAGATCGTCTCATTGATAGAATATCTCTCACAGGAGTAGCTAATGGATAACCAGATATTCATATTTACATGTGAATATCCAATTCACTTTAACTCGGACAGTAACAATCATACTTATGCATTCTCATTTAAATTTCTAAACAGAATAGTTGAGCAGTTTTTATATGGTAGGTAGATATGACAAAATAAAACAGAGTACGTGAAGAGTGGGATAGGAAAACCCTTCATAGAAGGTGGGCCCTTTTTCCATACTGATGCAATTAAGTTAACAAATGCTACATAGTATAGGTTGTATAGACCTTTACTCAGGTGAATGGAAAGAAAAATTCTTCTTTGCCAAAAACAATAACCAGCAACAGGACCAAAAAGATTATTAGCTTTGAGAGTAAATTGCAAATACCACACTGAGAGCCTAAACAAGAGTACCAAAAAGATATGTGCGGGATTAAACTTCATTGAAACTTGGTGAGTAAAACACATCACATAAGGCCATTGTGAAGGTCCAGACGAATTTTGTACTGTTGCACTAAGAGTATGACTACATGAGCATTACTAACCATATCCAAAACTTGAACCAAGCAGCAGCTAACTATGCATAAAATAGTTGGCAAACTTCAAAGAACCAACAAACAACAAATTCATGTAATATAAATAACGAAAAAGCTCTTAAAACACGAATTCTAAGATAGAACACATTGTAGTCAGTGAGTCAATGCACAACCCCACAACTAGTATATCAAAACATAATATTACCCAATTCTATAATCTTTCATCACTCACTAGCGTCTAACATTGTTGTGACTATTTATCTCATATGACAATATAATTCAGGGCTACAATCAACAACATTCCATTTCATTACTAAATTTCATTCGGTATATTCCAGTCGGAGAAGAGATGCACCAATTCAGAAAAGCAAACATTTAAAGACTGGATCAAAATCATAAAACACCACTAATAATATCGGAATTATGCTAACAATAGGCAATCATGAGACATAATATTAGCAAAACTGTCTACAACCAAACCATATGTTCTATACCACAATGGAATGCCGAAGACAAATCTCCGACATTCATTCATTTAACAAAATCTTAAGTTTGCAAAACATAACTGATAAAAAGTTCAATCACCATGAAATCCAAAACTAACACATCAAAAATTCCAGGCTGCAACACGCATAATGTCACTCAACGAAGCCTCCTTGCTTCTCTCTCAGATTCGAGAAGGGTAAGAATGTCACCCTCTCTGACAGGTCCTTTTACGTTCCTCATGATGAAACGGTTCTGATCGTCCAAGAATTTAACTCTAACTTGGGTTACTTGACCCCTTGACCCAGTGCGGCCAACACACTTGATAACAACCGCATGCTTGATTTGAGATTCCATTCTGCTGGTTATACAATATACAATAGGAATTATGTCAGCATTTTCTTTCACGGATCATCAAATAACATCTTACAAAATCCATTAAATGCTAGATCTTTGATTCTACAAAACCTTAAAAAGGCAAGTTAAAATTTAACAATCATGACAAAATTAAATACGACTACAAAAACATAGGAGAATCACCATATCATATCATCATACTATTGAAAATTTGGATTAAACACAAGGGAGGTTTTGGGGTGTGAGGGGTGCCCAACGGCCCCAAAACTAAAGGGCCTCATATAAGAAAAATCATAATTGAATTACATACTTATAAGGTAGAATAACCAATTGGAGTTTTACTTAACATATCAATAGTCGTGGGATCAAATCCTATCCTATTAATTAACATTTCTTTTCTGTCCTTTCTTTTATCTCTTTTCAAAGTCCTAAACATCTTCTCTTACATCATTTCATTCTCACGAGTATTCATTAAACATCAATTATCAGCAACTTAATTTATAAAAATAATAGCATTACATTATGTTGCTCTACTAATTAACAACCATCTAAAAGTACATATCCAAACAATCAAGAAAAAACATTTAACAATATCACGCTGATCGGATAAAAGTAACCCAAACCAATCAAACGGCGTATCAGAGAAACTGGTAAATCAACCAGACTTTTAAGATTTCTAAGCTTCAAAACACAAAAATCCGCTATAAGAATTTGAAGAGTATAATAACTGACGAATTTCAACAAAATTGAGACATTTTATATCCATTACAAGTTCAAACACCTAATATAATTTTCTGCCTTTCTACTCAATCATTAGAACACAAAACTGCAGATATTGTTTTTCAAAAAAAAAAATAATCAGTTCGTTGAATGTAATTAAATTTGATCTCAAACAACATTTGCGAACAATTTCAAAAGAATAAAATTGCTTTCGTCACCAAAGCATCAAATTCATGAGCAAATTTTATAATTTAAACAACAAATTTCACCGTTTAAATAAGTTTTTCCAGCAAAAACTAGACGAAAATCGAAAGAATACAACAAGAGAGAAGAGAAATCAGGAGATGGATGAGAGCTTACCTGGTATGTGAGGAAAGTTAGGGTTTCCGAAGGTGAGTGATAGAAGTGGCGTCAAAGTCTTGAGTTTAGGGTTTTTATAATGAGGCGCCTGATCTGAACCTAAATTGGACGGTTCAGATTAGCTGTATAGAAATGAGTTATATTGGGCTGTTATTTTTCCTCGTGTATTTCGGTATGTGCAATAGATCAGCAAAATCCAGAGACCACCTTAATGATAAGACTACTCATATAAAAAAAAGTTTAATATGTTTAATTTTGATTTTATTTATATATAATCACTAAATTAATCAATTTAAGATAATCATTGATAATGTTAAGGTCACAATTAATATTTTTAAATTTATAACTGATTATTTTTAATTTATTACATAAAGGTTATCATCGACTATTATAAGATTATAATTTATCTCTTTAATTTATAATTGATCATTATAGAGGGTGATGACTAATAATTTAGCATTATAAGCTTTAAATTGACCACTTAAAGTTGTAAATGAATTATAACTTATCACTTTGCGATCATAATTGATCATTTTGAGGTCAAAATTGATTACTTTAGAAAGGGCATAGTTAGTCGGTTATATATTTTAAGTTGACATTAATCATTTTAAGGTAGAAATTGATAACTTTTAAGTTAAAATTGATTACTTGAGAAGGCCAAAATTGATCCATTTAAGGTCAAGTTAAAATTAATCACTTTAAGGTAATAAATTGTTGTAAATTGTTACTTTAATTTATAAAATAAACAATAAAGTAAAGTTACAAGTTTGTAGAAGAAAAAAACAAATTACATATGAAAATCAAGAACTATGCTTATGTACACCACCGAGAACTCCAAGATATCGATCTTCAAACCCGAACAAAGTAACAAGAAGATTTTGTATTGAACTTGATTTTAACTCTAGGCGAGATACTCTTTTCTAAAACATCATTTCCTTCCTACTACGATGCTTGGGAATAAACCGAAAATATGTTCTGAGATACAAATAATTACACTAAATTCCTAGCAGAAGGAATTTAGAATGATATAAGAAAAACTTAAATGGAAGGAAACACAGAAAAATTACAATCGAGGATTGCAAGCTCTCTATGTAAAGTGCTAGAGAGAAAAAGAAATTCAGAAATTGCATGTAGTGTCTAACCACACAAGCCTTCTATATTTATAGAATAGCTTACACCATTTCACGAAGCAACATGTTACTCTATGAAACACAAGATCGATTCACGAACCAATATCGTCTTTCAATCAATCCATCCCAATATATCTGGTTGATATAACCATATTAACTGTAGGTAGTTATATTATAACCAATAAAATCGAATAAAATGAAATTCACAAAAACA
>NC_080060.1:9273896-9296396 GCF_026212465.1 Amaranthus tricolor | reverse complement strand
GTATCTTATTCATAAGTTTATCATCGTCGGTATGCTAATCTTGACTACTTGAAGCGGCCACACTCAAAACTTATATAGGTAGGTTCTCATTACGTATAAAACATATCTCCATGAAACGTATACAACACTAAGAGCTCTTCAACCCTTGATCTTAAGAACTTCCAATAGACGACTACCTCGTTCATCACGGTCCAAAGCAACAACGGGTTATTAGAACTTGTTGCTTAAAAAACTCAAAAGGAATTTTACCACATTGAATTCAAGATACGATGTTACTCATGTGTGAACTGGGCTTTTCTAAATGACCTTTATTGACATAACCCAATTGCAATTGACGCTTGTTCAATTGAATCTCCACTCATGGTTTTCGTAAAAGAATCAACCACATTGAACATAGTGTTCACATAGTCAAAAGTTATGACCCCATTAGTGATAAGTCCTTGCACTAGGCTGTGCCTAAGAGCAATATAACGAGACTTACCATTATAAATTTGACTATAAGCCCTACCTAAAGCCGTCATGCAATCCGTATGAATCGCCACCGGTGAAATTGGCTTAGGCAACAAAGGTATCTCAAACATAAGATTCCTCAACCACTCTGCTTTATTAGATGCTGAGGCTAGAGCTATGAATTCCGCTGACATAGTAGAATCAGCTATACATGTTTATTTCTTAAAGGACCATGAGATGGCACCTCCCCCATAAACAAACACCCAACCACTAGTAAAAGAATTATCCTCTTCATTAGTGATCTAACTAGCATCGGAATAACCTTCAAAAATAGGAGGTTCACCGCTATATGCTATACCATAATCCTTGGTACGCAACAAGTATCTTAATACTCTGCTTATCGCCATCCAATGATGGGGACCCGGGTTGCTTGTAAATCTACTAAGTTTACCAACTGTAAAAGCTATGTCTGGCCTTGTATAGGTCATTGTAATACCCCAGATTTAGCTTGAAAAGGGATTGATAGACTACACATAACAACAAGGTGCATCTTCTTTTCTTGGGAGCCCATTTGCTAAGAACTCCACAGTTAAGCGTGCTTGGTGGAGATCAATCTTAGGATGGGTGACCTCCTGGGAAGTTTTCCCGGGTGCGCACGAGTGAGGCCAAAGTGCGCTAGAAAGACTTGTGTTGGTTTGTGGGGCTAGTCTACAGTCTTTATGAGTAGTCACCAGCGGTCCGAGGGGCCGGGGTGTTACAGTCATGGCATACATGAAAGATCCAATGACCTTTGAATACTCCAATTGTGAAATTGGTTGTCCGGTATGTTTGGCAAATTTTATACCTGGTTCCATGAGAGTAGAGACCGGTGCCTTATAAAGCATGCTAAACTGCATAATTATCTTCTCAATATAGTGAGATTGACTTAGCTTGATTCGGTTACTTAGTGTCATGACCTTAATACCTAAGATCACATCGGCCTCCCCCATATCCTTCATTTGAAAGGACCTAGACAAAAAAGTCTTTTGTCTCTTGAACTTGTACTAAACTAGTACCAAAGATAAGTATGTCATCTACATATAGAAAAATGATAACCCCATTACCATGGCTATCAAATTTTTTATAAATGCACTTATCGGCTTGATTCAACTTGAATCCAAAGGAAAAAATTGTTTCATCAAATTTTTGATGCCATTGCTCAGGTGCTTGTTTAAGTCCATATAAGGATTTAACAAGTTTACACACCTTTTGCTCTTGTCCTTCCAAAACACACCCTTCGAGTTGTTTTATATAAACTTTCTCATCTAATTCCCCATATAAAAATGCGGTTTTAACATCCATTTGATGGATCTATAGATGATAAATTATAGCTAAAGTTACTAATAACCGAATAGTAGTTATTCTTGCAACTGGTGCATATGTATCGAAATGATCGATACCAAGCTTTTGTCTAAAGCCTTGTGCCACTAATCGGGCCTTGAACTTGTCAATAATACCATCAATCTTCATTTTCTTTCGAAAAATCTACTTGCAACCTACTGGTTTACAAGTAGGAGGAAGATCCACTAACACCCAAGTGTTATTTCCCATGATGGATTGCATCTCATCATCAATTAGCCTTTTTCCAAAAAGCACTATCATGTGATACCATAGCATCGCTATAAGTCAATGGGTCACCTTCCACATTGTATAGATACGAAACACTAGAGGAAAATTTCGCTTCTAGTACCTTCAACCAAATATACTTCGAAATTAGGTTCAAAGCTTTTAGCTTTTCGTTGTCTCTTACTCCGTTTAGGAATAGGATCAACACCTTGTTGTTCATCTAGTTGTAGATTTTCATCAACATCTAGAGGTGAACCTTGTTGATTGTCATCAACATCCTCATTGGTACAAATTTGTGGATTTCTTTGTCTACTCAATGATGAAAATCTATTTTCATCAAAAATTGCATCTCTAGACTCAATTATCGAATGACTCGACATGTAGTCATTTTGTTTAATAGCATAGAACCTATAAGTTTTGCTATGAATAGCACAACCTATAAAAAGGCATTCTATCCCTTGTTCACCGAGTTTCTTTCTTTTGTAACCGGGCAATCTTACAATGGCCCTACAACCCCAATCTTTAAGATAACTTAAGTTTGGTTCTCTGTTGTACCAAAGTTCATAAGGAGTTTCCTTATTTGTTCTTATTGGAACCCGGTTAAGAATGTGATAAGCCGTCAACATTGTTTCACCCCAAAATCCTTCACCTAATCCAGAGTAGGATAATATAGAACTAACCATCTCTTGTAGAGTACGATTTTTGCTTTTTGCCACACCATTTGATTGTGGTGCATATCCGGCGATTGTTTCATGTATAATGCCTATTGAATATATTAAAGTAATTTGGATTATAATATTCACCTCCTTTTTCGGTTCTCAACCTTTTAAGTTTACTACCAATTTGTAATTCTACTTTATTTTTGTAAATCTTAAAATAATTAAGAGCCTCATCTTTTGTATGTAAAGGTATACATAACAAAAATTGGAAAAATCATCAATAAAAGTTAGGACATATTTCTTATTTTCCAATGGTGGTGTACTGTGAAAGTCAGAAAGATCACTATGTATTAATTCCAAAATTTTGGATTTCTGTTCAACATTTTTAAATGGTGTCCTTGTGATCTTATTTAACATGTTGCAATTTTTTGACATTTTAGTGCACATAGGAATCAAATCATGTTTAGACATGAAAGCAATTTTATCAAAATTAACATGTCCTAGTCCAACATGCCACAAATAATGCAAATTAACTTTTTCATTCATAAGTGAAGTTTCAACATTACAAATGACATCTTTATTCAAATCCAAAGACAACTTAAAAAGACTATTACAAAGATAAGCACGTCCTACAAACAAGTTATTCTTAGAGATAATACACCTATTGGCTTCAAATTCTAATTTGTAGCCCAATTGATTCAAGATCGAACTCGAGGCAAGATTTCTACTAATTTCGGGTGCATAGTAAACATCCCTTAAAACCAAGAGATTCCCCGAAGTGAACAATAACTCAACTTGTCCTTTGCCTTGGACCATGATAGGTGCGTTATTTCCCATAAAGAAATGCTATCCATCAACTACCTTATGTAAGGTTTTGAACCATCTTGTAGAATTACACACATGTCTCGAAGCCCTCGAATCGATCCACCAAGACAAAGTATCATCCTGCATAACATTTAAGTTAGTATTCATTGAAGAAAAAGTCAAAGAAGAATTTTTAATCAAAATTGCATGATTACCTTGAGTAGAAGGGTCCTTGCTTGTAGAAGCTTGACCACTACCCTTTGCCTTCTTTTGCTTGTTTTTGAATACAAAGCAATTTTTCTTTCAGTGTCCGGGCTTGCCACATTTCCAACATACCTTTTCACCGGCATTAGAACTAGTGGTCTTCCCCTTTAAAGATTCAATTTTCTTTCTTTTCTCACCGGAATGGGATGGTTTCCCTTTCGCAGCCATTTTGATGGTACCGACATTAGGATTTTCATCTTTTCGATTCTCTTAAATCCTTATGCTAGATTCAACAACTGTTGTCCAAGATCGAAGAGTGTAATCTCTTCTCTTTTATGCTTTAAAGCATGTCTAATCCCTCCAAGAAGGAGGCAACTTGTCTATAATGCTTGAAACAATAAACACCTCATCCATTTCAATTTTAGGAAGTTTTATATTAGCATGGATTCTTTGTAATTCATGAAATTGAAATTACTTACAAGAAATTTCTTGGAGCTAGCATCCTCCGCCATGTATTTATTCTCCAAAGTATCCCATAATTCCTTGGCGGACTCATGGTATTGGTAAATATCAACGAGTGAATCATGCATCCCATTGAGAATGTGAAATCATCATTGTTCTATTTACCTCTTTTCCTTGATTGGTTAAGAGTTTCATTTTCCATCTCCTCCGGTTTGGGGGTACTTATCACGTAAGCCACGTTCAAAGTAGTTAGAAGAATCATCATCTTCTTTTGCCAACGTCGAAAATCGACACCAACAAACTTATCTAACTTAGTGAAATTAGAAGTAAGTTCTTTGATGTTTGCCATCCTGAAGAAGAATATCACAAAAGATTATTATAAACTAATAATGCAAAATACAAATTACAATTAGGAATTTGTATTTTCCCTTTGTCGATGGCTAAATAAAACTTACAAAAAACACTAAGAATTAACTTGAAGATTATCTTTATAACGACAACCGTTACCCAGAAACTTGATACTTGTAGGAGTGTAATCACTTTTCTTTTGTGATATATCCCCCACAAAAGTACTTGGGTTTTGAATTGGAAATTCACAACGAGATACAAACAACAAAACACCCTTAGTACTTAGGGTATGTCACTTAACAATAAGTATTTGATGAATTATAAGCTTTAGAAGTTCTAGCAAAAGTTAATTACTCTCTAACACAAGTGAAAGAGAAAGAGCAAGAATTCAGAACTTAGGTGTAGTCAACATCCTTCCCCAAGCCCCTATTTATACTACTCCAAGTATAGCTAAGGCTCATGGCACATTCAATCACCCATTCATGACCAAAATTAATGGCCTCCAATTAATACCATTAACAAGGTACTCATGAGCATTATTCCTCCCAATACTCCTTTGTAACTCCAGAAATAATATGGAATGAATAAGGGAATCCAATGCAATAACTCAAAGGAAACGTAAAGACTCAACGGTCATATCAAAACAAAAAGCCGAGTCGGCTTTTGCTCCATTCCCAGGAAAGCCGACTCGACTTTTCCTGCTGACAAAATCACTTTTCCAGAACCTAAAACCAAGTCGGCTTTAAGCCCAAATCCAAGAAAGTCGAGCCGGCTTTTCTTGCTGACTCGGTTCTCCAATTTTTCTTTTGTCCTATCCTTTGAACTTCTTTTGGACTTTGTACTTAATACATATTGTCCCACTACTATTTGTAGTTCTTGGTGATTATATACTTAGGATTATTATACACTAAATGTTCAAAAAGTAAGAGACCCTAAATATGTTAATAACGATCCATTCTAAATTTAATTTTTTTAATGCATTTTTGAAAATAAATAAACTTATAACAAGTTTGCATTGTACGGACATATACATAGTTTAAAATAATTCGAGAAACCGTTTTGACAGGTGTAGTTATAGGGTCCTTTGGGCCTTCCAATCCCTTCCTTTTCCTACTTTTGCTTCTCCAAGGATTATTTGATGCATGCAAATTTAACCTTTTTAGTTTTTACCAACGGTAAATATTTTCCATGTTTGCTTGCCAATAATTTATCAAACAACATAGAATAGAATAAGAATATTTTGTTATGCCATTAAATTATTCTTTTTATCTCTTAGAGTTTGCCTATTTAATTATTTTTCGTGAGAGATTTTTGCGTCAAATAGGATCGAAAAAGAATATATCTATATATATATATATATATAAAGAATATTTCTTTCTTACATGTTTATAAATACTACCATTCCAAAATCATTATTCATACAAGCATTGGCAAGTAGAAGTATAGTTCTGCAATTTTCGCTGATCACTCATATTAAATCAATTCATTCACTCATCAACAATGAGTCTTAAGGTTTATCCTTCTCTAATTCTCATCTTATTTTTCCAATCATATTTTTAATTATTTTTTATTTTTTATTGTAATTGTTATAGTTCTAAAATAATATATGTTTGATCTGAATATTGGTAAGAGCATCCTTAAATTAATATTGGTATATGAAACTTTTACATGTAGTAATAGAAGAAATTCCCTGAATTTTTTTTTGTTTAATTTCTATATCTTTATATGTGAATTGATGGATTAGTGTGCTCAAATTAAGTAAGGCCTTCTTTACTGATTTTATCTGCTGGGTATTGTGAATTAAATGTTGGAAATAGTGGGTTTGTGGGCCCGAGTTCAAGGGTATTCCGAGTTCACACGCAGTGACGAATTGTCACACCTAATATTAAAAACTTATTTTATGATTGAAATTTGAAGTTTTGCAAGATTAATGTAGGAGATTAGTTCAAGAATTAAATTGCTAGGAGGAAACTCATGGTTGTATGAATTGTACTTAAGTCAGTAGTGGCGGATCTAGACCGATCTCATTTCGCTGAGGTCGGTTGACCTCATTATATCCAAAATAAAATTAAATATTACATATAAATGTATCTTATATGAATTGGTTAGTATATTGTCTTTTCCACATATGTAACTAGGAATAAAAACCCAATAATTATATTTTACTTAAATTGATATCACTCGCTTTTCTTCTGGATCACCACTGCTTAGGTGGCTAGCATTATTTATACTCTCTTGTTTCCCATTTAATGTTACCATTTTTAAAAATTCTATATCGAATCTAACCAAATGTAGCATTTATATAATTGGAAAAATTACCTAGAATTATCCAACATATTTATGATTTTCCTACTGTAATCCTATTTATTGATTAACCATGAATAATCCAAACTTTGAGAGCAATTTTTCTAGAGTAAACCCGATAATCAGATGACTTGCTATAGCAAGTTTTTTTTTAAAAAAGAAAATAAATTATAATAAAATGTCGAAAAAAATGTTCAAAAAATATTAAAAAAAAATTATGATTTTTTTATTGTTTAGAATTTTTTATGTAAATTTTCAAAATTTTTCTCTAATTTTAAATTTATTTTTTTGGTGAATTAACTACAATAGATGAAATTATTATTAGAAAATCATAAAAAAATTAGACTAGTCTAGGTAATTTTTCCTTTATAATTTAGCTCGTAAATATCACATTAAATGAGAAGAACAAAGGTAATATTAATTTATTTGGGTTAAAGAACTGAACTTTTAGCATTAACAGTATATCATATAGCTAATGCTGTTATAAAACACAGGAAGAGTTCGAACAATATGCTGAGAAGGTGAAGACTTTACCTAGTGCTACTAATGACGATTTGCTCATTCTTTATGGATTATACAAGCAGGCCACTGTTGGAGATGTGAACACAGGTTCGTATGGACTTCCAAATCCTTCGTCTTCTGGTTCGCGTTGGCCAACTCCTTAACTATATTACTATAGTCGCCGGGGCCGTTCCTAAGGCTAGTTTTTTACTTATACGTACAAGGGCCCTTTTGTATGTTTTGTCTAGGGCTCAAAAATTGTCGGAAATGGCACTGATTGTCGCTCATTATCCTGTGGAATTCATTATTTACAGATCGCCCTGGATTGTTTGATCCGAAGGGAAAGGCGAAATGGGACGCTTGGAAGGCTAATGAAGGTATAAAACTAAAAAAAAAAAAAAAAGATCGTATATTGGCCTTACTCTTACACTTTAGTCATTTGTGATACTTTATAGTCTGTAATTCGCAACTCTGTATTTTTATTATTTTGAACATATCGTAAATCATTTATTTGAACAGGAAAATCCCAAGATGATGCCATGAGCAATTACATCACAAAGGCCAAGCAACTGTTGGAGGCAGCAGGCCTTTCTGCTTAATGCTTGCAGTCGCTCTAATTTCGTCGTGTCTTCCTAAATTAATCGAATTTCACTATTGTACTTCCGTTATTCATAATAATGAGTTATCTATGAACCTTTAATTTATAATTGATGGCCGTGACATTTCAGTCATGCTTCTATTTATTCCATCTCTAATTGTAGCTGGCTATTATGAGCTTGTGTTTGAATAGTGATGGCTATTTGTTTCCCTACATAACAACCAAATTTAACGAAGCAAGCACGTTTTAGGTCATAGTCTTACACTCTTGTTCATCATCATCATACTTGATATATCCTGCTCATAGAAGCTATGATTAGGTCTGAAGCAAGCATGTTTTGGGTCATACAGTGTGACACTGTTGCTCATCATCATCATACCCGATATATCCCACTCATAGAAGCTATGATTAAGTCTGAAGCAAGCACATTTTGGGTCATACAGTGGCACACTGTTGCTCATCATCATCCCGATATATCCCGCTCATAGAAGCTATGATTAGGTTTGAAGCAAGCACATTTTGGGTCATACAATCACACATTGTTGCTCATTATCATCATACCCGATATATCCTGCTCATAGAAGCTATGATTAGGTCTGACTCTGTTTCCTTTGTGATCGAAACTCGGAGCTCAGAGTAGGTTTTTCGGGATCACTAGCTTGCTGCAGGAACCAAGAATTGCAGGTAGCTAGCACCTTAACATGGTCAAGTCTAGTTATCAGATGAAAGATTCTAGAATCTTAAAAAGAGGAAAAAGGAGTGGTACAAGTAAAAAGAGTTCATCTTTAGCCCTGTGATTCTTTACTGGACCTACAAAAAGAATCTTGTCCATTGTTAAAACTGATACTTGATTCTAAAGGAAGAGAAATGGAATAGAACAAGTAAAGTTCTTTTCTTGTCCTATGGGTTCTTGACCCCATCCCTATTCCCCCACCTTTCCACTTTTCTAAATGAGAGACACCCACCTTTCCACTTTTCTAAATGAGAGACACGTCTTATAAATAGGTTAAATAGTCTATCTAATACATATTACTAGTGAAAAATGTGAATTTTGATAGCTCAATTCAAAGTCCACCCATCCAAACCCTTCTATATATAGGGATAAAGTTACCTAAATAGGAGTTATACACAAGACACATCTATTCTTCCACATGTTGCACAAAAGACAAGCCATCTTACCCACAAAAAATCATAACTAGACCAACATCTTCAAGATTATTCACTTGTTACTCTCTATCCATGTGAGAACACAACACTCACATATTTTAGTCATATGGTGCTTTTTTATAATAACAGAACGAGTGTTTAGCTATATTCATAATGTATTCGATCATGAATCGAAGTACTACTCACATGCCTACAAAAATTCCAACAATTCACTGTTTGTTTATTCGTTAGGGAGATTCAAATGAGCATAAGCTGTTTCACGACCTACGACTACTCTACTAGTCAGTGTCATAGAAAACAATTCCAATAAACCTACAATATATAATAATGAACTTTTGGGCGAATAATTTTGTCCCGAAAGCTCAACTACCATGCGTTGACGGGTCATGGTTGCGTCTTCTCTTGGGTCGTGAGTGTCGAAAATATGAAGAAAATCTTCCAACACTTCAAAACTTCAAAATAACAAATTTGGAATTTAGAGCGTAACTATGTTTAGTTGGAAATATATGGTGTCAACGAACTTGTCATTGCATTAAGAAAGTTATAACTCTACTATACTAAAAACAATGTACACTCATTATTTGAGGTGTGGAGCAAATACCATGCATGCACAAGTGAATAGAAGAAGAGAAGAGAAAACTCAAAATTGTATGTTTCCAAATGAATGAAACAACACCAATTTATAAATACGTATCAATAACATTATTTCAACCTTCAAAAAGAATAGTCAAAGAGAATAAACATATTTTTATAAAATCACTCTACCAATGAAAATATAGTTGTTTGAGGTATTAATGTGGGTTTAACAAATAATTATATGCCTTTAAAGGTTCATTTATCCAATGGCTCATCAAAGTATTGCTTAGATATGTTTATTTTATTTTTTAATTTCATGAACATTGATTTTATATTATTAGTAATAATTTTAGATTTCAATTGTTAGTATAAATAAGTTGGCTTTAGGTTACTTTACTAGTATAAAACTCATGAAATCCATAAAGTTTTTTTTAATGACTTTCTTTGAAATATAAATTTTAAATTATTGCGTAATTGCATATTATTGAAAATTAATGATTTTGATTGAAAAAATTAACCAATGAGATTTCTCAATATTACAGGAAACAATCTCATTTTTAATGAGTAATTTCAAAAAGTACAATTATAATCATATAAGTAGTTTGGCTATTACTGAAATAATTGATTGCCTCAATTTTAATTTCTTTTAGATTTTAAGATATTATTTTTGAAAAATGAATATTACTTTCTCAAAGCAACCTTATTCTAAAAATGATAATACATTGTATTTTATGCTAAAGGAAAAAAGTGAGATTCTATAATTTTTTAGTATAAAATTTTAATCTTACAATTAATTGTCTTTATTTTAATTAAAAACCATTTTGAAGGAAAATAGTGAGATTCTATGCTATATATTTAGTATATATTACCAACACGACATACAAATATATTGTTATGTAATATTATAACATTTAATAATTTTGTCACATTTGACAAATGACTGTTAGATTAACATTTGTCATTTAGCAGCAAAATTATAAATAATTTATGATTTCATGTTTCATGATTGTTGGTATTTTTAACCTAGCTAGATCCTCCATTGTTATTCACTTCTCAAAGCAACCTTATTCTAAAAATAATAATACATTGTATTTTATATTACAGGACATAAGTGAGATTATATAATTTTTTAGTATAAAATTTTAATCTTACAACTAATTGTCTTTATTTTAATTAAAAAACATTTTGTATAAAAGGAAAATAGTGAGATTCTATGCTATATATTTAGTATAATATTACGAACACAACATAAAATATATTGTCATGTCATATTATAACATTTAATAATTTTGCTGCATTTGGCAAATGGCTGTTAGATTGACATTTTTCATTTAACAATTAAATTATAATATTATATAATATGATTTCATCTTTCATGATTGTTGGTATTGATCCTCCATTGTTATTCACTTCACAAACTTTCAAGCTTTAATCTATTATTTCATCACAACTCTTTATTATGTCATCATAATTATTTAAGATTTGTCAATTTGGTTCATACAATTTGTTTTTTGGGAGGATTTCATTTGTTTAGAATCGTCCTTAGGTTTATTTGATTGATTATATATATTATTATATTTTGATTATTTGATAATGCATTAATTCTCTTCTTCTTAATTTCTATTATTGTCATTTATTTTCTTAGAATTATCTGTATTTATTTTAGTACTAGTATAAAAATCCGTGTTATGGATGAATTTTTTGTAGTATAATTTAATATAAAGAATATAGATTTTAATTAATAATTTAATTACTTATTATCGTTATCTTATTCAAATATTACCATTCAACTATAATTATCACTATAATAATATTAAACCAATTACATAACACATATTTTGATGTAAATAATTATACAAACCATACAAATACTATCATTTATGTAAATAATATAAGATTTATAGTAATTATTAGTTTTAATTTATGCAACACAATTAAAAAGTGAGTGATTTGTTTTTTAGTCACATACAGTAAATGATTAATAATTACAAATAGACTTTCATTTTAAATAAATCTATTTTAGATCTACGCTGACATTCAATATGATTGAGATATTGAAATCTAAGAAAAAAAAGTTGGATTAGGTAAATTTTTAATATCCTTCTTTTTTCGTAAAGGTATTAACATGTTTATTTCAAAATTATTTTATACATGTTATATCATCTTCTGTCATTTTTATTTTGCATTATTTTTCATTTTGATTGTCCCATTGATTTTACATCATTCTTTTTTGTCAACGGTCTCATTTTCCTTCTTAATTTTATCCACAAACTTATATTTTCTACATCTTAAGTACTAATTTTTATCCTCTACTTGTTTTTGCCTGATTCTCCAATACAATTTCTTTTTCTATTAAATTTTATTCATTTTGCAGCTGGTGTAAAATGAAAGGGAAAGATAATAATCTATTTAACCCATCACAAATACATCCTTATTCAACGACCAAAATAGAAGTATGACAAATTTGAGATAGCGTGAATGTCAATGCTTGATTGATTTCATTATGACAATCTAAATAAAGATATCTTATTGATGCAGTCTAAGTAAATAATAGTGATTTACAAATCACAATGATTGATTAGAAATTTTTATATCTGATTTTTTAGAATGTGATTATTACAATGCATTATTTTTGAAACAATCAAAGGGTCATTTTTAATTTGTATAAAACCTCTAAAAGGACTTTACCTAAATACCCTTCCACTACCGACATAAAGTGGTAATTAATTCATAGGCCTTATCGAACTAACCTTCCCTTTCTCACTCTAAAAACCCCTAAACAAACTATCTGCATTCTCACTCATTTCATCTGAAAAAGAACAAAGTCTAATCACTCTAACATTTCCGTTTCTTCCTTCATTTAAGATCAAAATGTATCTTCATACTAACATTTCGATTATTAGTTTTAAATAGAATCACATATCTTTGTATTTTTCAAATCAAAAATCAAACAATCAACTCAAACTCTATGAAATCCTGTTGAATCAACATTATTTCGAAAATCTTCTCAAAGTTAAGATGATGAATACATTTATAAATCGAATAAAAATTAATTTGTTGTGTTAATTTGATGAGGTAATTATAAAAAGTATAAAAAAATTGTTGAACATTTTAAGTATATAGACCTAGATAATATATACTACTTAATTAAAATAGTAGTTGGACAAATTTGCTATAAATAGTAAGTCCAAATAAATGCCTAAAAGAAAAACACAAAACAAAAAATCAGTGTAAAACGACAACTCGTCTGTTTATGGGTGGTCGCTTGAGTTCTAGAGTCTAAAAAATGAGACAGAACAAAAAGTTGAGTCTCGTTTTAGGGAAGTAATGACTCGGCGCTATGGGCGACGACTCGGCGCCTGTCCCTTGTTCTATTTTCACAGTTTTGTTGGTTTTGATTGTTCTATTTGTTAGTGTTGCTTGATTCCAAACATCACTAATGGTTGATTAACTTCTGTTTAAAGATTAATTCTAATTGCTAAGCTTTGGTGAATCATTCCTTTGGTTCATATGCTTTGCTTGATGAAACACTTGTTTCATAAAGAGGTATTTGTTGATACTGCACTCTATAAATAGAGGGAGTATGCTAAGGACATTCCATCTAATTATCTTATTTCTTCTGAAGAACATTTCACTGTTCTTATTCTTCTTTTCATAAAATTATATTAAGAGACTGATTAACTTTTAGTATAATCAAAGTTATTAATCCATTGCAATACTTGTCGTTACTAAGATATGCTTTGAAAACACCAGTCGCAGTGGAATTATTACCAGAAATTATGAGATCATCAACATATACTAAGACATTTATTTGAACTATGCCTTTAGTATAAGTGAAAAGAGAGTAATCAGAGTAAGATTGTAAGAAACCATACCCTTTCAAAGCAGAGACCAACTTAGCAAACCAACAACGAGGGCTTGTTTCAAACCATACAAAGACTTGCGAAGACGACATACCAAGGAGGGATCAGAACTCTCAAAACCAGGAGGTAATTTCATGTAAATCTCCTCGTCAAGATCACCATGAAGAAAGGCATTGTGAACATCCATTTAATGAAGTTCTCAATTCTTAGAAACCGCAATAGCAAGGAAAGCTCGAACTGTAGTCATCTTAGCAACAGGAGCAAAAGTCTCATGATAGTCAATGCCGACTCGCTGATGGTTGCCCAAAACAACCAAACGAGACTTCAAACGTTCAACTTCACCATTGGACTTGAACTTTGTTTTGTAGACCCACTGGCAACCAAGCGCACGCTTACCCGGAGGTAGATGCTCCAAAGTCTAAGTGCCATTGTCCTCCAAAGCCTGTATTTCATTCTGCATAGAGTTTTGCCAATCCAAGGATTTCATAGCCTCTTTAAAAGAAGTTGGCTCTTTGTCAATCACAAGGGCTGCAATAAACTGCCTATAATTCATAGAATAATTATGACAATGTATATAATGTGCCAGAGGATAAGGAGTACCTGAAGAAGCTTGATTAGACCGAGAGTTTGAAAGAGACGGATTATTAGCAATAACGGAATGAGTAACAAAAGATTTCCCAGAGGGATCAACAAAATCACGGAGCAAAACCGAGGGATACTTATCCCGAAAACCGCGACCCAAAGGCTCCGGAGAAGAGGAGGCGGCTGTAGGTTCAGGAGACAATGAAGCAGCGTTGTCTGGCTGCTGTTGCTGCCGATCTGCACCCACGGAAACAGCAGCTGGAGGAGAGGAAGGTGCACTGTTCAGTAGCAGCCCATTACCTACGCCCGTGGAATCAGCAGCATTTGGAGCTGGCTGATGCGAACAGGACTGTTGCGAAGGAGAAATAGCTGGCTGGAGGCTGTCCTCATCTAAAGCCTCGATAGTCTCAAACTCCAAAAAATCATCATGAACAGGAATAGGCGCATCAAAAGTGTTAGAAGCAATGTTGACATCTTTCGGGGATCCAAAGGGAAACACATCCTCAACAAACTTCACATCTGGGGAAACAAAAAATACCTTTGAATCTAGGTCATACACTCTCCAACCATTCATACCGAAAGGATAACCCATAAACACACACTTTCTACTACGGCTAGCAAATTTATCGCCATTAGTTTTCTGATTATGCGCAAAACATAAACACCCAAAAGTACGTATGGCATCAAAGGATGGGGGTTTGTTATAGAGGATTTCAAACGGTGTTTTGTTTTGTAGAATTGGAGTTGTTGTGCGATTAATCAAATGAGCAGCGGCAAGAACACACTCCCCCCAAAAATGAATAGGTAATTTGGCCTGAAATCTCAAAGTTCGGGCAACAGATAAAATGTGTTTGTGTTTACGCTCCACTCTTCCATTTTGCTGAGGCGTACCCACACAAGAATGTTGAAAAATTATTCCAGTTGCATTGAAAAACTCAAACAAACAATTAAATTCATTACCATTATCACTTTGAACGATTTTAATTGTTTGATTAAACTGACGATCAACCATTGCAACAAACATCATAAACATTTTAAATACCTCCATTTTATCAAGAAGTAAATAAATCCAAACTGCTCTAGAATAATCATCAACAACTGTCAGAAAATAACGAGCCTTACAAGAAGATACATGTCTATACGACCCCCACAAATCACAATGCACTTTTTCAAAAATTCTAGAAGCACTATTATTACTCAAAGGAAACCTATCTCTAGAGTGTTTAGCACGCATACATACTTCACACCCCTTATTTAAAATATCTTTAGTATTACCAAGATGAGGAAGCAACTTTATTACTTTCTCGTAAGGATGACCCAAACGTCGATGCCATAATTCCAAGGACAAAGCTTCAATTGCAGCCACTTGAGGAACAAATTCCGTATTGCTAAAATAGTATAATCTGTCTCTCCTAGTTCCCGTCCCAATCAGTTCCTTCGTTGGGTCCTGTATGACACATAGTTGATTATCAAATTGAACAATAGAATTAAGATCGTCATTAAGCTGTGATACAGACAGCAAATTACAACTCAAATTAGGAACATATAAAACGCCTGTGAGAGTGAGTTTATCCGACATGCGAACAGAACCAATTAAGGAAGCAGTAACAGTGTCACCATTGGGCAATCCAACAGGACAATTAAAAGTTTTAGTGTCGAATAACCAAGAAATATCTCCAGTAACATCAAATTATTTTATCCGCAAGAAGCAGTAATTTATTCAAGAACATCAAATTACTGTATACTTTACCATAACCATTATTATATTCCAAGCGAATCCCAAAATTTCCAATAACAATCTAATATTTCAATATCCAATACTAATCTTAATATTTGGCCAATATATAATTAAAACAAGGGTCATAACCAAGTCTTGAAATAGAAAGGTAATCTTCATTGTTAAAGATTTGATTATTAGAACAATTAATGAAACAATAACATGATATAAGGAAAGATGGGTGTGTATACTCAATGTAAGCATTAACAGTAAAAGAAAACAATTAAAAGCAAGGTGTAACACCCTCAGAATAGGTCGAACTTTTGAAAACACCTTTATGAAAAACATGAGCCAAAACCTACTCATGGGAGTGTTACCGCCACATCTATTTCTAATAAAATAAATGTAAGGCTTAACAACTAAGAAATAACTTAATAATTTTAAATCCAACAAAGGATCTTACAACATAAGAAAAGACTGAAACGTAATTTGTGTCCATATAAAATTTAAACAACCTAAGGTAAAATTAAAACTGAAATACGACTCTAGTAAAAGCTATATTTCTAAGTGATCCTCACTCCGCGATTCCCATGCAATCAATAACCTGTAACACAAGAATGCAAGAAAAACAAGGGAAAAACTCCCAAAATCAGAAAAATTGAGTAAGTCCAACTCCATCCCGTAAGACGATTAAGTTTGAAAATGATTTAAGAAAATACAATATAATCAAATTGGAAATAATTTTAGAAAATAACATATAGCTGAGTTTAATAGAAAACAATTTGAGAAAATAATATATATAATATCATATAAACCAATTTATTAATTTGATAATTAATAATGACAAACACATAATCAATTTTAAATTTGAGGGAACGAGAACGCCAGTAGGCCGAGGCTTTACCCCTATACCTACTTCAACAAGAGGTCGTCACCCCAAATAATTCAAGTCCAACAGAGTAGTCTTAGAGAACCCTAATGTGCACACCCCTTCTACTTGGATCACAACAAATAGAAGGAAGACCAAACATCGTATCAAGTATCAGAAATAATAATACCTGTCGGTAACTATACTAACCAAACAGGGCAACCTGTTCATCACTCTTATACTTGGATCACAACAAATATAAGAGCTTCATTTCCCTTTTGTTACACTTTACGTAATTTAATATATTTCAATAATTAGTCCCGTGCACACAAACATATAATCAAACATACATTATACATTTTATTTTATGATCATAAATTTTCTCAACAAAAATATATCTCAAGAATATTCAATTGCAATATTAATATCATAATATTTTTCTCCCAAATTCAATCACATTTAAAATCATTATTAAAATAATAATATAACTTTCATCAAAATAATAATATAAATATTCCTCTTTCAAATTAAGCCGTATCTAATTTCGTAAACAAAATAATAATATAAATTCCATCGAAATAGTAATTATAAATTCAAGTTTGACAAAAATAATAGTAAATATAATTTGAGAATATATAAAACATAACATCATATAAAATAATGTCATATCAAATCATGCACCCATTTAAACACATTAATTATCACTTAGCACATAATACTAACGGGATAGTCCTAATTAGATGGACATTGAGAATTACCTTGTCACGCGATCCTAGACAACGTACGCTCCTAATAATCTCTGTCTACGAATCTGCTGTCTTTAATATCAAAATCTTGCGTTTTCTTGACTGAATTTTAAGCAAATGGGAGATGGAGGAAGTAATTTGTAGGAGAAGAAGGAAGTGCGAGTAATAATGTGAATGAAATTAAGGGTAATTGGTTTAATTTATAATAGGTAAGTGAGGTTGGTTATAAGATTTAGAGGGAGAAGTGGGAAGTTATTGTTAATGGGGAGTTATTTTTATTTTTATTTTTTTTATTTTAATTTTCTGAAATTTATTTATTATTATTATTTTTTTTTTTAAAAAAAAAACGGTTGTTACACACCCATTTAAACACATTAATTATCACTTAGCACATAATACTAACGGGATAGTCTTAATTAGATGGACATTGAGAATTACCTTGTCACGCGATCCTAGACAACGTACGCTCCTAATAATCTCTGTCTACGAATCTGCTGTCTTTAATATCAAAATCTTGCGTTTTCTTGACTGAATTTTAAGCAAATGGGAGACGGAGGAAGTAATTTGTAGGAGAAGAAGAAAGTGTGAGTAATAATGTGAATGAAATTAAGGGTAATTGGTTTAATTTATAATAGGTAAGTGAGGTTGGTTATAAGATTTAGAGGGAGAAGTGGGAAGTTATTGTTAATGGGAAGTTATTTTTATTTTTATTTTTTTTATTTTAATTTTCTGAAATTTATTTATTATTATTATTTTTTTTAAAAAAAAACGGTTGTTACACACTTAGAAATATAGCTTTTACTAGAGTCGTATTTCAGTTTTAATTTTACCTTAGGTTGTTTAAATTTTATATGGACACAAATTACGTTTCAGTCTTTTCTTATGTTGTAAGATCCTTTGTTGGATTTAAAATTATTAAGTTATTTCTTAGTTGTTATGCTAGAATGAAAACTATTATTGTAAGAAAACTCTACATACATCAAATTATCCTCCCAAGATCCACCAAAATCCATAACACATGCTCTTAACAAATCCTCAAGAGTCTGAATCGTTCTCTCTGTTTGACCATCTGTTGCTGGATGAAATGCAGTACTGAACTTTAGTATCGTGCCCACTGCTTCTTGTAGCATCTTCCAAAATTTAGACAGAAACCTCGAATCTCTATCCGATACAATGTCCTTAGGCACACCATGCAATCTCACTAACTCTTGAAAATACGCGTCTGCCATCTGTTGCATTGTCCAAGTATTCTTCATCGCTATAAACCTTGCTGTTTTTGTTAATCAATCGACTATCACCCATACGGCATTCTTCCCTGTTTTTAACTTTAGCAATCCTACTACAAAGTCCATTGAAATCGACTTCCATTTCCATCCAGGTATTTCTAATGGTTGCAATTTTTCCCCCGGCTTCATATGTTGAATTTTCACCTTCTGACATGTTAGACACTTCGCCACAAAGCCTGTAACTTCACGCTTCATGTTGGGCCACCAAAAGTTCTTCTTAAGATCCTTATACATCTTTTCACCACCAGGATGTATTGAGTATGGGGAATTATGGGCTTCAGTCATAATCCTAGTCTTAAGCTCCTCGTTCTGCGGTATACACCATCTTCCTTTATACTTCATTACGCCATTTTCATCACTTTCGAACTCAGTTGCTTGACCATCTTCCTTCAACTTCTTCAATTTAGTTAGCCAGTTATCCGTAACTTGCTTCACCCTAATTTCCTCAAAAATATCGGATTCAATCGTCATTCCATTTAATTGGGAGGATAATTTGATGTATGTAGAGTTTTCTTACAATAATAGTTTTCATTCTAGCATAACAACTAAGAAATAACTTAATAATTTTAAATCCAACAAAGGATCTTACAACATAAGAAAAGACTGAAACGTAATTTGTGTCCATATAAAATTTAAACAACCTAAGGTAAAATTAAAACTGAAATACGACTCTAGTAAAAGCTATATTTCTAAGTGTGTAACAACCGTTTTTTTTTTAAAAAAAATAATAATAATAAATAAATTTCAGAAAATTAAAATAAAAAAAATAAAAATAAAAATAACTTCCCATTAACAATAACTTCCCACTTCTCCCTCTAAATCTTATAACCAACCTCACTTACCTATTATAAATTAAACCAATTACCCTTAATTTCATTCACATTATTACTCACACTTTCTTCTTCTCCTACAAATTACTTCCTCCGTCTCCCATTTGCTTAAAATTCAGTCAAGAAAACGCAAGATTTTGATATTAAAGACAGCAGATTCGTAGACAGAGATTATTAGGAGCGTACGTTGTCTAGGATCGCGTGACAAGGTAATTCTCAATGTCCATCTAATTAAGACTATCCCGTTAGTATTATGTGCTAAGTGATAATTAATGTGTTTAAATGGGTGTGTAACAACCGTTTTTTTTTTTAAAAAAAAAATAATAATAATAAATAAATTTCAGAAAATTAAAATAAAAAAAATAAAAATAAAAATAACTCCCCATTAACAATAACTTCCCACTTCTCCCTCTAAATCTTATAACCAACCTCACTTACCTATTATAAATTAAACCAATTACCCTTAATTTCATTCACATTATTACTCGCACTTCCTTCTTCTCCTACAAATTACTTCCTCCATCTCCCATTTGCTTAAAATTCAGTCAAGAAAACGCAAGATTTTGATATTAAAGACAGCAGATTCGTAGACAGAGATTATTAGGAGCGTACGTTGTCTAGGATCGCGTGACAAGGTAATTCTCAATGTCCATCTAATTAGGACTATCCCGTTAGTATTATGTGCTAAGTGATAATTAATGTGTTTAAATGGGTGCATGATTTGATATGACATTATTTTATATGATGTTATGTTTTATATATTCTCAAATTATATTTACTATTATTTTTGTCAAACTTGAATTTATAATTACTATTTCGATGGAATTTATATTATTATTTTGTTTACGAAATTAGATACGGCTTAATTTGAAAGAGGAATATTTATATTATTATTTTGATGAAAGTTATATTATTATTTTAATAATGATTTTAAATGTGATTGAATTTGGGAGAAAAATATTATGATATTAATATTGCAATTGAATATTCTTGAGATATATTTTTGTTGAGAAAATTTATGATCATAAAATAAAATGTATAATGTATGTTTGATTATATGTTTGTGTGCACGGGACTAATTATTGAAATATATTAAATTACGTAAAGTGTAACAAAAGGGAAATGAAGCTCTTATATTTGTTGTGATCCAAGTATAAGAGTGATGAACAGGTTGCCCTGTTTGGTTAGTATAGTTACCGACAGGTATTATTATTTCTGATACTTGATACGATGTTTGGTCTTCCTTCTATTTGTTGTGATCCAAGTAGAAGGGGTGTGCACATTAGGGTTCTCTAAGACTACTCTGTTGGACTTGAATTATTTGGGGTGACGACCTCTTGTTGAAGTAGGTATAGGGGTAAAGCCTCGGCCTACTGGCGTTCTCGTTCCCTCAAATTTAAAATTGATTATGTGTTTGTCATTATTAATTATCAAATTAATAAATTGGTTTATATGATATTATATATATTATTTTCTCAAATTGTTTTCTATTAAACTCAGCTATATGTTATTTTCTAAAATTATTTCCAATTTGATTATATTGTATTTTCTTAAATCATTTTCAAACTTAATCGTCTTACGGGATGGAGTTGGAATTACTCAATTTTTCTGATTTTGGGAGTTTTTCCCTTGTTTTTCTTGCATTCTTGTGTTACAGGTTATTGATTGCATGGGAATCGCGGAGTGAGGATCACTTAGAAATATAGCTTTTACTAGAGTCGTATTTCAGTTTTAATTTTACCTTAGGTTGTTTAAATTTTATATGGACACAAATTACGTTTCAGTCTTTTCTTATGTTGTAAGATCCTTTGTTGGATTTAAAATTATTAAGTTATTTCTTAGTTGTTAAGCCTTACATTTATTTTATTAGAAATAGATGTGGCGGTAACACTCCCATGAGTAGGTTTTGGCTCATGTTTTTCATTAAAGGTGTTTTCAAAAGTTCGACCTATTCTGAGGGTGTTACACAAGGAGAATATCTTACAATAGTCAGGCGTCATTTAAAGGAAGATGATGATGCTTGTTGCTGTGTATGTACCAGAAATTAGAAGAGAACACAATGAAAGAAAGAACGAAGAGGAAAGGTGTTGCGTTTCTGTTCAAGACCTTCAATGGGTTGATGTGTTGTGTTTGTTTCCGAAAAGAACAAGAAAATCATAAACTTGGGTTGTTCTTCCATCTTCGAAAATTTCAAGGAAAGAGCAAGGTTCATGGCTGCTCAGATTCGATTGGTTCTAGATTCAAAAATTTTAGAGGTTTATGGGAGATGAGGCTTCGAAAATTCAAAGGAAAATGAGGCATTTTTCTTGGCTTTGAAAATCAGATGTATTAAGGTTATGCTTTCCTTCGAAAATTGAAGACAAAGGAGAACTGGAATGAGAGGGAAGGGTTTCGAAGGGTTTGAGAAGAAAGGCAATTGTTGTTTCAATTCTTGAGGTTCATCAAATTAAGGTTTGAAAAATTAGTGTTGAAGAAGATGTGTTGAGTAGTACATGTAAGGGAAAGATAACTGATTTTTTTTAGGGGATAAATAAAATAAAATATCAAGGGATAATAAAAGAATTATTATGTTGGGTATCCCTAAGTCCAATACCAATTCTCATTCCTTTTAGGTTTGACCCAATAAAATTCTAATCTTAATATTTATTTTAAGTTCCCAATTCTAAATATTACTAATTTCCCAAATGTTACAGTACTGTTGAAATTATTAATCATAGAGGATGTCAAATGAATGTGTCGAGCTGACACCATGTCACTACTACTACACAAGAGTCTTGCTTACTAGGTTACAATGTGCCATGAAGATGAATAAGTATTTTGTCTAGACCTTAGTTTCCAAGAACATCCTCTTTTACACTTCAATGCAATGACAGTTTGGTTGGAAGTCTATGTTCTATACTCTACATTTCTACGAATATGATACAATCTAA
>NC_080060.1:9248896-9268896 GCF_026212465.1 Amaranthus tricolor | reverse complement strand
AGGAAATGTCTCCTACACAAGCACCACCACCACCACCTCCACCTCTTCCAGTTAAATCAAAAAGTGAACTGTCTCCTTCACCACCTCCGCCTCCACCACCTCCACCACCTCCACCTTCCTTTTCCTCAACTCCTTACACTAGTTCGAATACTGATTCCAGTGATACTATTCAGCATTCTCATAATGGTCCACATCCACCAAACCCCTCACCACTACTGCCTCTACCCCCCTTTGGGACCAACTCTAATAAATTTGAACCTCCACCTCCACCTCCACCTCCACCTCCACCTCCACCATTTGCTTCAAGGGGATCCGAATCATCTGCGTCAAGCTATTCTGTGAAGGTTTTTACCCCTCCTCCACCTCCACCTCCACCTGCTTCTGATCTAGGTAACTCCACAAAGGCATTTATTCCCCCGCCTCTGCCACCTCCCCCACCTCCACCACTTTCCATGGTTAATTTAGCAAAGTCATCCACTCCTCCACCCCCACCCCCACCCCCACCCCTTCCACCACCTCCGTCTCATGGTCTAAGTAGCCCTGCAAAAGTAAATATGCCTCCTCCTCCCCCACCCCCACCCCCACCCCCACCCCCACCTCAGTCTCATGGTCTAAGTAGCCCCGCAAAAGTAAATATGCCCCCTCCTCCCCCACCCCCACCTCCATCACTTGGTCTAAGTACTACAAAAGTAAATATGCCTCCTCCTCCTCCTCCCCCTCCCCCTCCCCCTCCCCCTCCATTGCCATCTACATCTTCTAGTCTATCTACGTCAATGAGGTCATGTCCACCTCCACCGCCTCCGCCTCCACCTCCACCTTCTAATGGGATTGGTAACCCCAAAAATATTCCTTCTTCTCCCCATCCACCTCCACCACCTCGTCATTCAAGTAATATTACTGGTCCATCTCTATCTGCACCCTCACCTCCCCCACCTCCCCCACCTTCAACCAAAGGTATTTCCTCTAAGACATTTGCACCTCCACCTCCCCCACCACCTGCACCTCCGCAACAAACTTCAAAGCCTGCTCCACCACCGCCACCTGCACCGAAGGGTCCTGGTACTCAAGCATCTTCCCGTGGTATAGTTCCAGGCCCGCCTCCACCACCGGGACCTAAGGTTTCTGGTGGACCACCTGCACCTCCGCTCTCTGTTGGAAGGGGAAAAACATCTTTAGGGCTGGCTAGTTCAAGAAATAGGGGTGCTTCTTCAACAACAAAGAAAGCTTCGTTAAAGCCTTTGCATTGGGTGAAGGTTACTCGAGCTGTTAAGGGGAGTTTATGGGCTGACACACAAAAGCAGGAGAGTCAAGCAGCGTACGTACCAAACTTCTCACATATCATGGTTTATCTTCTTTTACTTATGAATTGTCACAATTTATTTGATGCTGTAGTCTAAACAGTAAACATTGAATTTCGACTTCAAGTTCACATTCATCCTTTCTACTTTGCGCATTTTTAATTGTTTTGTGAATTTTGAAGTTTTATTCTAAAAATTATTGACAGGGCCCCTGAGATAGATATATCAGAACTTGAAAGCTTGTTCTCAGCTAATACTGATGCAAGTGGTGGAGGTAAAGTAGGAGTCCGACGTGGCACTAATGTTAACAAACCAGAAAAAGTGCAATTGGTAAGTTATATTGGTGTGTATCCTATGTTACTTGGATTCGGGTACTGATGTTGGATACTGGTACGTGTCTAAGTATCGGATACGTCTAATTATTCAATTCTACACCTAAAATGAAGTGTCTAAGTGCCATACTAATGTCCAAGGATTAAGGATCGGATACGGGTACGTGAAGCAAAATGAAGAATCTGAGTAACACAGTGTGTATCTAAAATTTTGATATTTGTATACATAGTCTCTGTTGTTGCACTCCTTCCTCCCCTATTTATTTGTACTTGTCTTGAAGCTACACATATCATGTAGGATGAAGTATTAGTGATATATTTTCATGTTGGGTTAAAGGTAAAGAGAAAAGATGATACATAAAGGTTTGTGAGATATATAATTGTAGTTGATGGAGTACTGTGGGTATAATAGAGAAAAGGGTATATGCCAAATAAGTAAAGTTTCTAATAGGGTTAAACAAAAATGAATGGACATGGAATCAAGGAAAAACAATAAGGGGTAGTTTTATGATCACATTTAGTCAAAGCACTTAGATTTGTCTTATAATTACGATCAATGTAATTGGTTGCATAATTGCATGCACAATTTATCACCTTAATTCATGGTACCCTAGTCTCATATTTTGTTTTTAGTGATTAGTGAATTCCGTACAAAGTGAAAGGATTTTCAAAGATGTGAAGGATTGGAGAGAATAAATTCTTTTGGGTTGAGTACTTATGGTTTTCAATGTTCCTCTTGAAGTCCCATGTTTGTCTTTGTGATTGAAGGAAGTGAGAAATGTTGCTGTAGTTCTTCCAAGAAGTTTCATTACTGAAATTGCTATATGGTGTGAGAAATTTTTGGGCTATCTGCATCTTTTTAATCTTTGGGTAGAAACTCAAATTAGTTTAGCCAATTGATGTAATCTATGTGTTTGGAGAAGTCATAGTTTGAGTTGTCACCAGGGTTATTCCCTATCTTTTAAATATTAATAGCCAACTGGTAGCTTCATCCTCTAATGAGTAGGACCTGCACCAATATTGGTCAGTTACGTAAATCTTTTCTGGATGAGACAATTAGCCAACTTCATTATGAACAGAAGGATTCGTGAATTTTTTGGTTTCATTGTGCCTGTTCTTCTGTTTTAGTGCTAATGTGTTTTCCAATCGCTTATTTAATTAATAACTAATTTAAAATGATTTTGAAGTACCTAAAAGAAATTTGACTATGGTTTTACTCCCCCTTTTCTGGGAAGGGTAGTTGTCTTAATATGCTAGATTGACATTCTTTTAACATTTCTTCTGTACATTTTGTTTTCACAGATTGATTTACGTAGAGCTTATAACTGTGAAATAATGCTTACAAAAATAAAGATGCCTCTACCCGACATGATGGTAAGCTCCCTTGTAATTTCAGTAGCATACGATAATGAGTAGTACTTTACAAGTTACTTTGTTTCTTGTTTGAAAAGCCCTGCCTTCACTGTGAATTCTATTTCTGCATTGCCATTCAACAAAGAATCTTGACGTTGACCTTTCTCAATGGGACTGAGATTGGGAGAGTTTTCAACTTGAATTATGTATGCCAATATGCCATTAATTTATTTTTAGGTCGTGTTGTAGTTTACACTTTATCCTATTGCTACCTTTGGGAAAAATTAGCACCGTCGCTGGAACAGGGAAGGAAAGTGATAATTCAAGTAGTGCAGGTATAATACAAAACATTTTAAACAGATTATTTTGTTTTGATCTTGAAAGACAGCATAAATAAGAAAACGAAGTGGCACCAAGAGAATGGATGTCACACTTGTTATGCTGCAGTTTAAACGGGAAAACAACTAATCTACCAAAGGAGGGGCTTGCCGTTTGGGCTGTGTGATGACATTATACCTTACTCTTTTTATTCAGCTGTGTGCCGGAGCCTCTAAAGAGCCAATAGGGAAGCTCTTGAAGTTAACTAGAAGTGACGAAGAGTACTAGAGATAGATAGATTGGAGCTGTTTTTGTTCCTTGCCTTATCGGAGTACACCAAAGGAAGCTTGATATGCTGACGTCTTTTCGTACCATGACTCCAACATTTTTGAGGAGATTCAATAGATCCTGATTCCTGGGTTCCTATGGATTTAGGCTCATATTTTTTTCCTTTCTTGTTCTTTACCAAATATAAAGTGCAAGAATACCAAATTGGTGTTTGCCTATTATTTACAGAACATGAAAACTGTGTAGTGCTGAGAACGCATGGCACCTATTAGGTGCTTGTTCCACCTACTCGTTTCAACCAATGGGTTTCGGTTCTTGCACCTAGTCAGCACATATTCTGTCTTCATGGAGTTAGACCTTTTCGTCGCTCATGAAACGCTGTACTCTTATTCCCACGCGTCATATCATGGGAACACTGGGAGAACCAGTCACCGAATGGTCTCAATTCCTACACTTTTTAGCTTTTATAGTCACTTATTTGGAATATCAGGATGCCTTATTGTGGATCCAACTATGTCCTATCTCATTTCATCAGCTATAGGAAACTATAGGTTACTGTATGGGGCCTACACTGCTTTAGCTAGTACTAGCTGTTACTGCTGTATCCAACTAGGCTATTCTATTGGTAATACATGCGCTAAGTTTCACAAATTTAGTGATTCAGACAGTTGCTTTAGTTGCTCACTTTGTGTGGTATATCCTGGATTAAGAGGATTCAGGTTCTCCTTTCTGCATGATCTCATTAATTATATGTTTGAAATATAAATATGGTGATATACCTCTCCCTTGTAATATGATTACGTTGTTGATATTTTTGTATTTCTGACTTTGCAGAGTTCAGTCCTTGCATTAGATTCTTCAGCATTGGACATTGATCAAGTGGAGAATTTGATCAAATTTTGTCCAACAAAAGAGGAGATGGAAACGTTGAAGGTATTTATTTGGATGATAGAACTTTTTCACTTATCTTCTTTAAATCATGCCGAGACTTTCATATAGCTTGATGAAGTGTTCTGTCGTAATGATAAAATACTACTCCCTCTGTTAAAAATTTGCACCTCTTTCAATTTGATTTGTCTCACTCACTTTGCTCTCTTTCTTTATCTAGCAATGGTCCTACATTTCTCTCTCAATATCATACACGAATTTATTTTCTCTTTTGAAAGTCATCCCTTTATTTTCCGGCCACTTGTTCTTTGTCTTATTCAACAACTACAAATTACTGCCTTTGTCTCCTTGAATATGCAACACCAACGTTTGCACAAGTATTAAGAAAATGGTGGGTACATTTGAATTGTGTGAATAGGATTAAGAGTGAGAGTAGATATGTGAATAAGGATAAAAGAAAGTAGTGGGAACATTAAATAGGCGGACCAAAATAGAAATGTTGGCAAACTCATAGGGACCGAGGGAGTAATAAACTAAATTCTACAAATAAATGCAATTTCATAGGGCTCAGTGAGTATTATTCTTTAACTCATTATGGCATTATTTGAACAAGGATTACTGTTGAACAGAAAAGGCAATTGCTCTGGTATTCAACAATTCATCTTGTTTAAGCCTTTTCGTCCAAATTATGTTTACTTGGAACTTTCTAAGTTAGTTTTTTGCTCTGGGTGACAGAGTATGAAGTCTCTAGACTCAGAGTACTTGGGAAAAAAATCGAATCGAAGTAAATTACTAAAACTGTGTGCCCACTACATAGATGTGTAGAGTCCTATACCAATGCTTTCCACAACAAGCTTTATCCTCAGAATTTATCCTAACATGGTCCTTAACAAACAAAATAACTTTCCAATTAGGTTTCTGCTGGAAATTGCCTCTCTAGTCTCTCCATTTATAAGATACTGTGGTGCAAATTTAAATTCCTGCATACCTTGTTATCTTGGGTTGAATAATGAATCGTAAGTACTTTGATGGGGTTGTTATGCTCATTATATTATCTTCCACTTTTGTGTCATTAGCATTCGGAGAACTAACAATAGAGATTTGATGATGCAATAGCTTCCATTTACTCGATATTTCTTAACCTTTCCCTTTCTCTTTCTTCTGTTTCCACTGTCCAGAATTACAATGGGGATAGAACTATGCTCGGGAAATGTGAGCAGGTAAGCTTTGATGATCTCATATTCATTTTAATGTCAAGATAAATATTCAGTGTTAATTTTGAAAAAGCTTATTGCCATGAACATTTCAGTTTTTCTTGGAGCTGATGAAGGTCCCACGAGTTGAAGCCAAATTACGAGTATTTGCTTTTAAAATTACATTTTCTAGTCAGGTATATAAATTCTTTTATAAGTAGACATCCAAATTCCAACATTTCAGCTTTGTCTTTGTCTAAAGATTGTTATTCTGGTGGCTATATGTGTGCTTTTTTTAAACACATCATAACTGCATGTGATATGCAGGTCAGTGATTTGAGAGGCAACTTGGATACTATTAATTCTGCTTCACGAGAGGTATATTTTAATCAAACTTGTGAAATAATATTTTTCACTGGGTTGATAACCAGCTTTTAGTAAATTAATTTCTTGTCTATACTTGTAGGTAAGAGAATCTGGGAAGCTGAGACAAATAATGCAGACAATTCTAACATTAGGAAATGCATTAAATCAAGGAACTGCAAGAGGTACTGAATTAAGTATTAAATTTTGCTTGTGAATTTGTATTTTGTAGTATGTTGATCAGCATCTATAAAGGATTCATTATGAATTTTGTCTTATGGAACAGGTTCTGCTGTCGGTTTCAAATTAGACAGCCTCCTTAAATTGTCTGATACACGTGCTAGGAACAACAAAATGACTTTAATGCATTACCTTTGTAAGGTATGTATATTGGTCATTGTATAAAGTGTCATATTAGGCTAAAATTTCTTAGTTGTTGGCGACAAATTATCACTAGTAATTGACAAGGGTCAATGATAGCCTTTGTTTCTTTGTGGCAAAAAGTGCTGAATCTCCACTACTACTATTTTCTGTTATATAATCTGTGCATTACACAATGCCTAATTACCAGATACTGGAAATCATCCATCGAATTGTGTTTTGGAAACATCATCCTCAAAACTCTAGAATAACTTATCGAAAACTTTGTTCCCTACACTCCAGATTAATGTTCTAATGAAAAAAATTATCAAATTATAGCTAATTAAAATATTTATTAAAATATCACATGAAGTATGAATCCTTTGTTCCGAAATTCTAAATCAAAATTCTGCGTTTCTGTTTCAATGGGTGTAAAGATTTATAGTTCATTAGTTTTGGGATTATAATGGACTAAAGTAAAATGACTCATCAAATCATGTGCGCTTATTTATGTGCTTGCATATGACGTTTGCTACCAAGAGTCAATCTGAAATAACCTTTTTGTTAGTCATAATACTTACAAGGGTAGGGTTGCGTAAAACCAACTCTTTCCAACTCCGCTCTAGGTGGAGGGGCTTAATGGCTTTAGAGTAATGGAATGTTGTTGTTTCCGTTTCGTTCTCCCTATCGTATCATATTTCCTTTCTGGTAACATTGATGCAATCCTTTTTTAACTACCTGCCTATAAAAATTTTAAAAAATAAAAATAGAAACAAAAAATCTGCTTGTCTCATAGTGCAAAAACAAGGCCGTATCGCATTGTAAAGGTTTTCAAATAAAATGAATAGTTTATATTTGCGTTGTAAAGGTGTAAAAAAACTTGCATTTTGGGCCGTATTAAGGGATATTCATGCTTTTAACCGATATTTTGATGTAACGATAACCTCATCACTTCTTTTACCTCATCACCGTTCTATTACCATGACTGTGGCCGTTATCACATTTTTGCACTATGCCATGTGTATCAGAAAGGTGATGCGGTAACGGGATTGATGGAGTGATGCAATTATCGTAACGAGTAACGGCTAATTAGCGATCAAAAGCATGAGATATCCCTTATTACGGCCCAAAATACGGTTTTTTGTACACCTTTACAACGCGGGAAATATTAGTTCGCTTTTATGAAAACATTTATGACACGACTAATGCGATGCGATGCAGCCTTCTTTGTGCAATATGCTATGTATAATGCTCTCATTTTTTTTACTTTTTATTCTTGTCTTTTATCATTTCCCTTAGAATGGAACACTTTTCATTTGTTTGCTCTTGCTATCTTTTCTCTTTTGCCAATGCACTTAATTATCTGGATACTAAAATGGTGCTATTTATTTTAAGCTTCTTGCTGAAAAAATGCCAGAGTTGCTAGATTTCGACAAGGATCTTGTACATTTAGAAGCAGCTTCAAAGGTTTGTTGTCTATGTTACAATTTAGTACTGCTACATCTACATCACTGTTTTTAGCCTTTTGTTTCCTTTAGTTTTTTTGTTAAATGTTACACTTCTCTTTTTTATATGAGCTTTGTGAGAGAAGTGTAACAATTAAACAAAGGAGGATAGTATATATATTTACTTAATGTGTGGCTCTTTACTTTGCTTGAAAAACTAGATACAATTGAAATCATTGGCGGAAGAAATGCAAGCTGTTAGCAAAGGTCTGGAGAAGGTTGAGCAGGAACTTGCTGCATCAGAGAATGATGGAGCGGTCTCTACAGGCTTCAGGAGGGTAAGAGAAAAACTCTCATGCCATTATCAAAAGTTAGTTAGTGATTGTATGTTAACATGAATTCCCTTTGGCACGGAGTTGATTTGATTTATTGCTGCCTGTCATTTTGTTGTTTTATTGTCCAGAAAACGGATGTCTCATTATAGGTTTTAGCTGAAACTATACTGGAATAAGAGGACAAAAAAAAATAAGCAAATGCAATGGGAAGCATAGTTTAAACTATTATTTTAATAGGAAACTATCAGCAATTCTAGGTCTCCAAGATATACCGCTTTTGATTAAAAACTTATTTCTCACCTGAACTTTTGACCTTTTTGCATAATTAGTCTGTTTAGGAATTTTTGGTGTATTTTTTTACTATAGGGTTTGAATTTGGAACTGATTTTGATGAATGAAGCAGAAGATCGATGTGAAAGGCCCATTGACAGGGTTAACAAAGATGTCCCAAAATATAAGAGCTGTTAAATTCGTGCAAATCCGGCATGATTTCAGATGTTTTTCTCCCTTTTCATTGACCAATAGATACAATCAAGCAATATTTTAAAATTGCAGATTTGGCACAATATTTTAGCTACTTATTATGCTTGCGTACTTGTCGATTTAGTTTCCAAGCGTTTTTTAGTATGTTAAGTTCATATCATACATTTTATTCTTGTCATAGAATTAGCAATGAGATATGGTAATAAAATGTCATTCTGACTGCATATTTTTATTATTGAGTATTTGCGCAGAATAATGAGAGAATAAGCTGTGTTTACTCTCTCATTTCTTTGCTGATTACCTCTTTGCTAAAAGAATAGCTGAATTGCCATCCCTAATTTCCTCGTTATGAGGCAAATGGTGGATGTTCTTGGTAATAGCGCTGTCAGGTGTGTTTTGTATAAAGAGTAAATATGATACTTCAGTTATGCCAAACTAAAGGAAGAAGAATGGGAAATTAGATGGAATATGGGGGTCTGATTGTGATTTATGATGAATAAAGTCTTAAACTAATGGCACCATTTGTGTTTCTTGTGGAATTTTGGCACAATTATTGTTTTTTTTACGCTAGTGATCTATTCTTTGAAGTTAGGATGAGCTCCTGCTCTCGTGTTGCAGTTTTCTTAATGAGTTCTTGGACTTTGATACTAGCATCTCAGTTGACATGTTATGTGAAAATTATTTTTTCATGTGATGTGCAGCACAGTTGCTGACAGTTGATTTGTGATGAAAACGACTGCTGACTGCATGTTGATCTTGTTACTTTCTTATCTGAATAGCAGTCTAAATCGTTGTTTTATTTGCAAAGCTTGAGATATGGTCATGTTGCCTTATTTAGGTCTTAAAAGACTTCCTAGATACAGCTGAAGCTGAAGTCAGATCTCTTACCACCTTGTATTCAGAAGTGGTATGTTCTATCTTCTATATTTCAGTTGTAGCCTTTTAGAGTTGTCAATACATGAAAACTATCTGAATCATTTTTCAAAATCTGATTTCACAGGGAAGAAATGCAGATTCTCTTTGTCAATATTTTGGTGAGGATCCAGCAAGGTGTCCGTTTGAGCAAGGTTTGACCGAAAATTCTTTTCGATTCCAGTGGTATCTGTTGTTGTATATTAATCCAGTGGTAACTTATTTTGCATTTCTGAATTTGTATGCTCCCTGATCCCTGCAAATCCTTGGCTTCTTTTGGGAGTCAATGAATTTGTATGCTCGCTTCTAGATGCTTAAAGCTTCATGCATATTGTGTACCTTGGTTTGATAAAGCGTTCCTCCAAAGTAGGCTCCAGAAAAAGGCTTTACTTAGTCTGAGCTCATCGGACAAGCACTTTGTACATTCTTTGTGTCTTGTGGTTTTTACGTTTTCTTGGCTTCAGATTTTTTGGCGGGAGAAATGTTTTTTTAATAATCTGTTAGTTACAGTCGAAGAGTAAGTCTTCTTCAAAGATAGAGAAAGAAGAGGAAAAAGGATTTACTCTTCTTTTTGAAGAGAGAGAAAGAGAAAAGGGGAGAATTAGGATTTTCTTAGTCATAAATCTTAGCAGACTGCTTTCCGTGTGCCTCCACCATCACTAGGTACCTTTTTATTTTTTATTTAATTTTTTTTTTTTCCTCTTTTTATATCTTCTTGCTTGTGGATTATATATCTTTTTTACTTTTTTAAATTATTTTTCTCCTTCTCTCCCTCTAGCTTTTTTGATTTTCTAAGTTCTATTTATTTTCTTCTTTCCATTTTCCTTTCTTTGATTTCATGTCAACATCTTTTCTTGGTTTTTTCTTTCAATTTATCTTTTTTTCTTTCTCTTAGTTTTCCTCCATTTCGATTTCTCTTTCTATTGGATTCTTCATTTTTTTCCTGTCTTCTTGGTTCCTAAATTCCTTATCTTTTTTCTCCTCTTCTCTTCGATAGACAGAAGCACTTAGATAGACTGCTGTGGATGATGGGGTAAGGTACCTTCTTTTTCCATTTTGCATTATATTAGTGGCCTAGCGCGATGATAACGAAATTTAAAATTTTTTGCAATTATAATATGAATATCATATTGTCATCAAACATTTTTCGTTAGAGAACATAATCAATATATGACATTTCAATATATGTTGGACACTAAGTTAGAGAACATAAAGATTTTAAGATGGAATTACTTGGGCTTATTATTTATCTAAAGTATTCATGTCACACCCTTGATGTTTCGAATTTAATTTGAGACAAAATGATGTAACTTTTTTGTGAATTAGGTTAGTAGGACACTGTACAAGTACTCATTTCTGACATGAGTTCCTGTTTATGAAACAATGGTGTGTGTTGCTAACTCATTATCTGAGGTACATAAAATGGTCAAAATGTGGTGGTATATAATTGGTCAATTCGCTCCACAAATTACATTAACTGATTCTCTTTTTCTCACGAAGTCAAGACTCTAGAGTCCAGTGCTGTTCATTTGTTGAACCCTCACTGTATCCTGTGCCTTCATCTCTCGATGTTGTATGTGAGCATAGGACTTCCATTGCCTCTGTTTGATTCGGAGACATCTTTCTTAGGGCATGCTTTGATAAGATGCAAATCATTTGATAAATTAAGTGGTGATTGGAGACAAAATAAGTAGTATGAACTAGGAAGCAATTAGGCGCATATACTTGTAATTGATGGAGGTGGAATTATTTTAGTCTTTGAATTAAGCACAAGGGTAATTGTTTCTCATTTTTATTTTACTAAATGAAGGTAATATTTCTCCATCCCATCCGTACTAGAACTGCAGAAGAATTCAAGGCTTGCGACAATAAAATGTATTCATAGATTAGATAAGAAATTTTTGGGATTTTGCAATGTTAAGCAATAATGCTTGGATTCAATCTAGCATTTGAGAGATGGATTCTCCAACAAAAACTGAATTCGGGAATGCCACCCTACTGTTCCCCCTGATTTGTTACGTCAGTCGTGCTGTCTCCTTTTACCTCTCCTGTAACTTAGGCACAAGTTCCTTTCTGCCTTTTTCTTCGCCTAAGATACGTTTAATGTATACTGGATTTACATGTTTCTCTATTCAACCATCACTATATTATGCTCATCTCACATTCCACTTTTCATTTTCCTGAATCAATTTGCAACTTCTAAGCACGCCCTTGGAAACTACCAAGTTTTTCCCTTCTCTCTTCCCTATCTTGAATTCTTACTTTGTTCAAGTGATCACTTTCATGTCTTTCTTCGCGCAAACATTTCTAAGTCGTTCAATCTACAATTGATGCTCAGTCGTCATTCCTGATCTTTGTTTTTTTTTTAATTTTTAAAAATCAGTCCTCTGCTTCAAGCCATTATGTTGTAGACTGTGTTGGATATATATGACTGATTTATTTATGAGAATCGAGATGTGAACGGACTAAGTAATGGTGATAGATTTTATTAGATAAAAATAGCCATGGCCTACACTTGCGCTCATGCTTGTTTGTTAACACTTCCATAATGTATTGGTTGAAAGATTTTAGCCTTTTTATGTATAAATATAAATATTTTCTTTCCGTTTATGCACCTGGTGCTCCTGGATTACGCTGTATGTGAATCGGTATTTTCTCAATTCTGATTCGTGGTAATTCTGAGGATGGAAAATAAATTTCTTTTGACCCTCAAAAATAACATGAATATTTCTGTCTGCAGTAACCCAGATATTGTTTGTCTTTGTAAAACTGTTCAACAAATCTCGAGAAGAAAACAAACAGCAAGCAGAAGCCGAGAAAAAGAAGATGGAGAAAGAAGCCATGAAAGAAAAAGCAGCTGCTGCTACTGCCGCAAAAAAGGAAGGACTGGATCTCGACAGATCCAAACTTAATCCTGTAAATAGAAAACAATTACCTTGATCAAACTACTAACACCGAAACGACATGAAATAAATAATACTGGAGAATGAGATCAGGAAGCAGCTCCTCGGTATTTGGAGCTACGGGAAGTATATCCAGAAATCCCAGTCTCTCAGATTATGCACGCAGGAACATTTTAGGCGACATATCTTGAATATCAGAAGGGGGTTCGTTCAATTATAGGCCTTTTACATGATCTATTGGGCATCTTTTTGTGCTCTCTTCCCATCTCTGCAGGTTTTCCTTCCTTTACACTTTTACTTGTTCATTCCATTTCTTGATCTTCCCTTTTACTTAGAACATCATCAGAGATCAATGGCAATGACTATAGACTGTCTGTGTATATTGGCCATACATTTCTCCAATTAAAATTTAGTATAGTTTGAAATCATAATTTTCTTGTAAAAAGCTCAACTCTGCTAGGTTTCTCTCCTTTATATATCTTTTGATTTAATTTTTATTTTCTAATTATTGGTTTCTAGGTAATGTTTAATATAGATTTATTCTTCATCATCATTATCGTATTTAGTGTATTCTATTCATAGAATACTATGATCAGCATCTAAAAAACTATTCATAGAATTCATAATATAGACTTATCTTTACTAACTCGCACCTTATTCTCCAATTTATTATATTCTACAAGATAGTGCCCGTGCGATGCACGGATTTATTAAATTTTCCGACATATATTACATTAATTTATATAAAGTAATAACACATTTCAAAATCAAATTTAACAGAAAAATATGTAAAATTATTTTATAAAAGTTTAAACAAAAAAATGGTTTTTACCATGAAAAATATAATTGACTTACATAAAAATAGTTACAACCTGAATCATATTAGAAATAAACATTGCATTTAAGCAATCAATTTTATAAATAACAAACAATTTTAATAAAAGTATATTATGTTTAACCATCTCAAAATATCCAATACACTAAATAATACTCATTTAATAAATAAAATAAAAAAGATTTCATAAATAATTGAAAAAATATAATTAAGTAGAATTTGATTTGATACGTTTGGATTGGATGTAAATTTTATTAATTTAAAATTTTTAAAAATTGTAAATTTAAGCAATAAAAATACTTATAAAAAAATAATTAGATTGATATATATGATGGAAAACAAATGAAAGGAGGTTAGTATGATGGAGGTTGTATCAAAGTTTTGACTTCAAAAATGAGAATGGAACGCCATTTCGTCCCTCAAATGTAGCCGCCGTCAATTCGTAATACAAAAATGTAGTTTCTTCCAAATTAACGCTGATCATCAAATAATAATATTCTGCTTTAAACAATTAAAAATTGAGTCTAACATAATTCATATTTTGTAAAAACTATACGAATCCAATTTGTATAGCACTACCTACAGCTGTTTTTAAATATTTAATCCTTATTACCTTATTTTACATACTTTCTCTATTTTAAATTACTTGTAACATTAGAAATTATGTACTATTTTTACTATGTGACTAGTTTTCAATTTATATGTTAAAATATAGTTACGTAATATCTTTTTTGATTCATCTTAATGCAATGATTATTAATATTAATTTTTTATAATTTTTTATTATATAATTAAAGATATTAAATATTTAATTAGTGTATTAGACTGCGTGAAAAAAAAAATAAATGTGGCAAGTATATTTAAACGAAGGTTATATATATAGGGGGGAGATCTAATGAGAAAGGTAAGCAAGACTCTACCCTAAGGAAGGATGGGGGAATTTTTTACCTTCTAATAAGGGAGATCAACCTCTTTTTTATTCATTTTTTTTATTTTTTACTCATTTTAGCTCTATTACAATTATTTCAATAACTTTATTTGCATCTCTAATTAGTTTTGTTACATTAGTTTGACTTTTTTATCCCCTAAAATATTCACCCTCAATCCAAACAACTTCTTAAGCTGATAAAAGTCTTGGTTTAGAAGGTGGAAAAAACCCTAGGTAGATTCATCGTTAGATTGTCCCCATTTTCTTGAGAACTTCGTTCACCTCTTCAATTGGTAGTTTCTTATAAATTGGTAGTTTCTCTTCTTACTAAGCCCCGATAAACATCATAGTTAGACCCATACTATATGTTAGATTTTGACATAGTTGAGCTTAAATTAAAATAAATTGAATATAAATATTTATGGGATAAAACAGTCAAACTAATGAAATAAAGGTAAATAACATGCAAATGAAGTGATTATAATATTATAAAAGCAATAAGAATAAATTAAAAACCATGAATGAAAAAATAATGTGGAGGAAAGTATTTCACCACTTTTCCCTCTAACAATCAAATTCCCTTAATATTCTAGGTAATTAACTTTATTTTTCTATTTTAACTTTTATTTACAAGTTAAATATTTACACTCAATCCAAGCGAATCCACAAGATAATTCCTTGGCAGTTGGCAGGAATACAAAAAAATGTAAGAATAAAATAGTATCATTATTCCATTAGTTTACAAACTAAAAAGAAGAAAACAAAGAATAGTGTACTCTTACAACAAGGTAATATATTTCATACTTATACCGTTTCATTATACTTGCAATTAATAGTGATATTTTCCCACACAATATGTCATATAATATATCACTATCAGTTGCTAAAATTTCAGAACGAAAATAATACCGAGTATGACCAACATTAGCAATGACTGAACTTGTAATACTCAGAGACCATATGAACTACTGATCACTTTTCAGTGATAACCAAGTGGAGCAGGAGCTTCATTTAACTGACGACCTTGATAATGGATGTCCTGCATGTAGTTCAACATTCTCGATACTTGTATTATTCCACAAACATGAAAATATTCTTATATATGAGCCTTTAAATATATAAATACAAAGAAAAACCGGGCAGATGTGTACGGATATTGGGTATCCTTACCATCATACATACATCCACCTAAAATTTTCATACCAATCACCTATGACACATAGCACATAAAAGATTTTATATGTATTGTCGAGGAATCAACTATTTGAGTATATAACATACCCTAGAGCTTCAACCATCGATTTAAGTTTTTAGATAAATCAGTTATTTGACATGGTATCAGAGAAACTGATGGTTGAGGCCTTAGAATATATTATATACTCTTACATCAACTAAAAAAAAACATTAATTTTATAATTTAAATCTCGTCATATATTATAAACTCCATTTCATCATGTGCAGTGTCACATGATTCATTAATCTCGCGAATTGTGAATCGAAAAAGTAAATTATAATCGGAGTTGGTCTATTCTTGGGCAAATTGAGCCAATCGCTATTTAAAAGACGAATTAGCTAACGAATTATATTACACTGATCATGCAGGCCCATCAAATATACTTGAGATTTAAGGTCTAGATATGTTAAATATAGCACACACCTTACTCATATATAACTCTACAATTTCATTTATGTAATGGGAATGGATAATATATATATATATATATATATATATATATATATATATATATATATAAGATCTTATACTAGATTGTATCTGGTATTATGTCAAGTGACCGAATATACCCATCACGATTAAACTCATACCCACCAAGTTAAAACTAGATGTTTAGCATAATAATAATAAGCAAAAGCAAGTACATACCGATGCAAAGTGATTAACATCACGATGGTGAGCCTCATCAGCACGAACAACCATAACAACATCTCTAAGAGTAGCATCAGAAGGCAACCTCCAGTAATCAATAGCAATAGCAGGAGCAGGCACATTCTCAATATTACCATTATCAATCTCCTTAAGAAATTCAGTGTAGGAATGTATAGCTTCTTCCTCGAGGTACCCAACGATACGATGTGCCAGCTTAGGAGATAGTATGTAGGCAACAAAGTAGGCATTGAAGAACACACCTTGAACAGCAAATACAAGAGCACGTTCGTACCAACGAGGGTTCACTACCTCCATGAATGTCATGAGGTGCATACGCTCATTCTCGGCTTCTTCTAGAAGTGCTTTGATCCATCCACCACTGTGCTCGAATCTTCGAATGGATTTGCAGTGGAGAAGCATTCCTCCGACCATTCCTGGCACGGCTGCTACTGTTTCTAGCATCATTGCACGGCATCCATACCTCCTCTGTGTACATTTACATATGTATTAGAATATATAACATATCTTAGAGCCGACCTCAACCATCAGCTTAAGCTTTCAGTTGAGTTAGTTCCTTGAAATGGTATTAGAGCCAACTTGACAAGTGGTCATGGATTAGAATCTCAACATTTCTCATTCAAAGTAGAATATTAAACGTCATGTATAAGGAGAGTATGTGCGACATCCACACTTCTAGCCCAAAGGACTCTCATATGAGGGGGCGTGTTGAAGTTTATAACATATCTTAGAGCCTCAATAATCTTTTGACCAAGTTAGTTCTTTGACAATACATTCAAATCTATAGAAGATCCTTTTTTTTTCAATTTCTTTCAAAATAGGGCCCTTACGCTTTGATGGATTATTAAAGAAAATTGTATAAGTATAATAATACTTAACACCAAAATGTGTAATTATATTCTAAAACAAAATAGTGTGTGCTTGAATAATAATAAAACATTAATCTCAAAATCAAACAAATCTGTAAAAAGCGAAAAATTAAGTATGAACTGCTGAGCTTGTTATACAAAATTAAGAAAAAAAAAGCTCGTCCGTCTCCCTATGAGGCAGACCCATAAAATAAATCAATTTCTTTAATTGATCACTTTAAAATTATAGGTCATCATTTTAATATACTAAACATACACGGGTCAGCGATCAACCCAATATACTTAGTTTCACCATTAGATCATCTCATTTAAGAATTTGTATTAAAAAAAAAAATAATCTTAAAACTAATTTGGGGCCCCTGTGGACACCCTAAACGATCGGCACCCAGAATATACTTAAACTCGCTCATTTAGAATTTTAAATGAATTACTAATTAATTTGAACAAAATTGTTTAAAATACAATAAAAATATCAGTCATAATCCAAACAACACATCTAAATTGTTTTTTCCTAAATGCAATAATAAGCTTAGACGAAAGAGATGTTTTTGAATTAAATCATATATATCAAGTGCAAAAATCATTTGGTTTAAAAAAAAATGATATGTAATGTTGAGACCTTCTCCACATATTTATTATCCTGACTATATATTTTGTTAAATAAATTTTGTGTAGATTAAAAATACTTGTGTAAATACAATTCATAAGTCCATATCAAAGCTAAACCTTCTTGAAAAGTAGGTGGTGAAGGCAACATCCACTACGAGGAAAGTGAAGGCAACATCCATTATACAAGGAAACGTACGTCTAAATAGTGACAATAATATTGCGATGCCAATCTGTCCGTGGTGTTTGGAAAATTTCGACCATGACATTTGATTTCGTCACGACAACAGCGACCAAACTCAATATCGTCGCACCTTTTTCAAAACTGACAATGGTTTAACGACAAACTAAGTTATACATCACAATAATCTATTTTTGTGACAGACTAGCTCATTGCCTAAGCCATTGGCCATCACTAGTTCCAATTTTATTTAATAATGGAGTACTATATATTAGCCTGTGACGAGTCACATAATCACATCGTAGCCCACTCATGTAGACACGGAATACCTATGGACTCAGGCTCACAAATCTACTGGTCAAGAGCTTTTACTTACATATACACTTGGTGAAGTTCATTATTTTTTAAAATTATATGTAGTAGGAGAATTAACCCACCTAATATATATACAAGTCTACAACTTACTATTTATTGTTGTAGGATCTACTCTCACGTGTAAAGTATTTCCAACACCATATATATACAAGTTCATAATTGATATTGAAATTTATAAAATATTATATTATTATGTTTTTGATATTTTATTTTTTATGTTTATTAGTAATATATAAAATAAAATAAAATTTATTTTTATCAGCAAAATTTATTTGACTTACTCATAATTATGTATTTATAAATATATACTCTCTAACTATTTATCCTATTAAAATAAATTGCAATATTAAGTAGTAATCAACAATTTAAAGGGAAAAAAGAATACAAGTAATATGTAAAATTTATTTATTAAAATTCCTTTTTCACTTCATACAAACATAGTAGAAAAAAATTTAAAAAATTTATGCATCGCAAATCCTTGATATTTGACATGCTTATTATTGCAGGTTGTCGTAAATTCATTAATTTATAAACATATTATTTTAACCATCTAATTCATCAAATATTAACATTAAATTTAATTGCATCTGAATAAATTAAATTTATCTAATAAACTATGTTATCAAACATGACAGTCCAAAAAAATCAAATATTTTCAAAATATACTTTTAATAATTACCTGGAAGAAAAGATCAGTAGGCCAACGAAGAGCTTTAACAGTCCAATAAGCCATCTTGTCCAAGAATTTCTTAGGAGCATGATGCTTCGTTAAATCTATTGACGTATCTGCCTTGTATGTCTCCCATGGCTTCATTTCATCATATTTATATTCAAATTTACATTAATCATTTATTAAAAAAAAAAATTATTCTTAATTAAATTAACATACTCCCTTCATTTCTTTTTATTTCTTTTTATTTGTCGTGAGAAAGAAATTTAAATTTGATTTTTAAATTATATATTAAAAATAAATTATATTCATCGTATACTAAGAAACACGAAACACTCAAAATTCGAAATGCGCACAAAACGTAAAGTAGACAAACAAAAAATAAAGGAAGAGAGTATATAAATTTTAAAGGATAATTGTCAAAAATAAATCAACTTAATCCCCTAGAAATAAATTTAAACTAATAATTATTTTTAAAAAGATCTACCAATTTGAATAATTTCTGAAAATAAATTCAAAAACTCCTATAATTTCCTCTAATTATTTGATCTTATATAATAAAATTAGAATTAATTGAGCTTTTGTTAATCAAAAATATCTAATAAGAAGATTTATTTAAAAATATTTTCAGCAGATCGAATTAATTTATTAATAACAATTTTTTTAAATTTAAATAATAACATACCATAAAACAAGACCATTTCCATTCAGTACCATCTTCGCTAACAATCTTCTTAGGCTGAACTCCCCAATAACTCACAACTGCATTCTCTTGGGACCCACCATCACCGGTCGAACCGGTTTCCTTTTCCTTCTCCTCCTTCACTCCTTTCACTTCTGTTTCTTCTTGCAACGTCGCCGTACTCTTATACCTCACCGGCAACCGGATAAACCCTGCTACAACTCCATGCACGTGATCAGAACCACCTCCAGGCACGTGACTTACTCCATTAAAAAGCTTATACGCCGCCGTTTCACTTGATCGGAGAATTGAACCGTTACTGGTGATAGTAGTCGAGAAATAGCGTGGAAGAACTATACCCGTCACGATTGATCGTGCGGCTTTGGATGCTGCACGTGTCATCATCTTAGCGATTGATTTGGATTGAAAAGATCACAGCCTTTTAATGATGAATGAAAATATATGAAAAATGTTGGGTAA
>NC_080060.1:9228896-9241396 GCF_026212465.1 Amaranthus tricolor | reverse complement strand
CTCTTTTGCTATTTCAATTTATACAATTAAATTAGTATAAGCGTGCAATTAAAAATATAAAAATAAATAAGATACAAATGATTATTACAATGGTAGTGAATCGGACCCAAGCATATGGCCATGTGACGAAACTACCTAGGACGTCTGATATTTTCTCAAGGCTCCATTCTGGCATTAGAACCGAGAGTGAGAAATCTTCAAACCCCTTTTAGAATAGTTTCTATGGTCACACTGATGTGGCCACTTGTAACAGGCATGGAATGTACTGTTTGGCCCTCTTTGGTTGGCTGTGCCAACCATATGCAACCTCAGTTAAGTCGCCATCACTAGCAACACCTAACTGAGGCAACAAAAGAGAACAAGGAGTCGCCTCCTGAAAATTGTGTCGCTTAGTATAATAAGCATTATAATAAAATATTAAAAACACGTTGCAATTTACATTAATAAGTGCTTATATATTTAAAAACTATGTACCTTTACCACTGACTCGGGAGTTGGCTCCGGATTTTGAGCAACGGAGTTCATGGTCTCCGGTGTAGGATTTTGCCCTTCGAAAGTAGTAATAGGCTGGGGTGCTACGAGGGTAATAGGCTCGGGTGTTGGCTCCCATCTTCTGCCACACGAGTGCTCCCATCTTCTGCAACACGAGTGCCACTTTGGCGAGAACGTCCTTTGTAATTTCTGCTTTGAGGGTTGCTTCTTCATCAGGTGGCATCGTTTGGGATTGAGTAGCAACACGCTCTTTGCTGAATGCCTTCTTTAACCCCACACAGACGCCTCGGACGCCTCCTTTTCCAATTACCCACCCTGTATGGTCTTTCCCTAAGACCATATGGAATGCGTCAACATTGCCTCTTGGAGTGAACTCCCCCGTAGCTTCTTTTTCCTTCCAGCCCATCTGTTCAAATAAAAAGTGACATATATAACAATTAATATAAGTAAATCAAAGCCAAAAAACACAAAACAAATCAAGAATATACTTAATAATTTCAAAACTCACCACAGCATCAGCAACCTTCTTCGTTCCCGGATCAGTATTGGTAAATTTACCACTTGCATCTCGGGAATGAAGTCCGCAATACCAATCTCGCACCCGACCTCTAGCAGGAGTATTCACGGATGCGGAGGTAGTCGTAGATGAGTTCGTGGACGGACTTTGATTAGGGTATAAACCCGCATCCACTCACTCATTTTTGGCCTCATCGTACGTTTTTGGGCCCAAGCGATGGTAAAACTTCCTTTTGCTTGCTGATTCAGAAGCTTTACCACGCTTTTCCTAATTAATCAATAGAAATCAAATGTCATATATTAGTTTAATGATTGAATCAAAAGAAGTAAATTTAAATCAAAATTTATAATATAATATTAAATACTTACAACTTCAGTGGGAGTTGTTTTTTTGGCAACAAAAGCCTCCTATTTATTCTTCGATATGTGACCCCATATTTCATAGGGCATCTTTGAAGGTGATTGCTCTCCACTTTCGTTTCCACCTTCGTTTCCCGTTTTTACAAAAGAAACAGCTGAAATCTCTGAATCTCTGAATCTCTGAATCTCTGACCCCATATTAAATACTTACAACTTCAGTTGGATTTGAAATCTCTGAATCTTTCAGCAACAGCTGAAAGAAACACATTCTTCTTCTCCTCATCATTCTCGATGTGAAAAAGATTCTACAAAAGAAAAATTATATTTATTAGTGTCAATTAAATTAATTTTAAAATGAAACTAAATGAATAAAAATAGTAAAGTTATTGCTTACCACAGTATCATCCTATAAAGAGTTCTTCAAACCCTCTGGAACCTCGTTCCATACGTACAATATCGAAATCTTGCGGATACATAGGCCTACTTGTTTTCCATATTGCCTACGCCATTTTCCACAGGGTTGACCCGATGCATTGTATTCCAAATGCATGGGTTTTGTGACTTTGAGGTTTTTCGTAGGACCTCGCCCTTTTCATTTCTTAGTGGTAGTGGGAGCATCCGTTGGTGGGGCGTCTTCAGTGTCATAATCATTGTTAAGTGGTGGAGCGTCTTCAGCCACACGCTCGTATCTAACAATTTGGTCCTCTTCAGTGTCATAACTATGATGCTCATTATCCGAGATCTCAATCTTGGGGACAATTTCGTCTCTGAAAAGATGCATTGTAAATGAGTACCTGAATGAGATGAATATAAATATATTAGAACATAGGAACGTAAATTCAATTGTAACCACTTTAACACAATAATATATACCAAATAGTGTTGTGTGCAAAGTTTCATGCAAAACAAACGAAGTTTGAGCTACTTTATGCGCGAAAGTCCCAAAAAAGCTTTAAAAACCTTAAAATCGCAACTTACCAAGTAATATTAAGAATATGACTATGATTTACAATTCTAACCACTTCAACACAACAATATATACCAAATAGTGTTGTGCGCAATGTTTCATGCAAAACAAACCAAGTTTGAGCTATTTATGCGCGAAAGTGCCAAAAAAGCTTTAAAAACCTTAAAAATTTATACCTTGTGAATCACTTAATTCAAATGTATTCCTTCCGTGTGATGTACACGCATATAACCAACATCTACATCATCTTGATCCACTAATTTTGGATTGATAAAGGGCGGGGAGTCTTCAAAAGCTTCATATTCTTCCTCATCCTCAACATCACCTATACCAAAGATACTTATTTTTCTCGGTACAACAATAAACCATTTTTTATCAGATGGGTCTACAATGTAGAATACTTGCTTGGCTTGTGTGGCTAGTATGAATGGCTCCTTACTTTCACGTAAACGAGCTAAGTCTACAAGAGTGAATCCACAAGGGTCGTCATTTTTTATGCATCATCGATTATTATCTACCCACTTACGTTTGAAAAGACCAATAGTGAAAGAGAGTAGTCAAGCTCCCATATTTCATGTACCCCCGTAGTATACCAATTTAGCATCAACTGACGCTTGATCCTTGGAACTAGCGTAAAATGTAAATGACGCCAAAATAGAAACCCCACTATTCTGTAGAGATGACTTCTTATCTTGACCCTCAGTCCAAAATGTGAAGCCATTGACATCGTAACCCTCATATTTGTTGACATCATCACGAGGACCAAAAGCTAACGATTTAACAATTTCAGATACATCCTTGAGCTCTTCACTTATTACTCGATTATGAAACCAATCAATAAACGTCTTGTTATGCAACTGCATCAATCCCCTATCCCCTTTACAAGGATATTTTGCGCACAATATATCTAAATGCTCACTCAAAAAAGGATGAACTTCAGGATTATGGTGCAACAAAGACAAGTGTGCTTGTAGAAGACTGTCTCGAAGAGGTGTGATCGATTTGGAGCCAATTGTTCCTTTTCCCTCAAGCCTTCCTTCATGTTGAGAGGTGGGAACTCTAATAGGCTTTGCCATGGCCAAATACTTGGCTATAAAGTTACTAATCTCATCACTCACAGTGCTTGAATCATACTCCCCTCGGGTTGTGCTGGATTTCTCACCTTGTTTTGTAAAACACCCGTGTGTCTTTCAAAAGGATAACACCAACTTAAAAAAATTGGACCTAAAAGCTTGATCTCACGAACGAGATGGAAAATAAGATGAACCATTATGTCAAAGAAAGAAGGTGGAAAATAGATCTTAAACTTGCATAAAGTTACAATCACGTCGACTTGAAGAGCATCAAGTTTAAAGGGATCAAGAACTTTACTACAAAATGTGTTGAAGAACGAACATAGCTCGATAATAGCATGTCTCACACGTTTTGGCAATATTCCACGGATTGCAATTAGTAAGAACACTTGCATCATTACATGGCAATCGTGAGATTTCATGCTTCCCAACTTCAACTCACCATTTAGGGTCACAAATCTTTTCATGTTGGATGAGTACCCAGACGGAACCTTAATGCCATACAAAGACTTACAAAATGCCCGCTTCTCTGCTTTGGACAATGTGTATCAAGCTGGAGGCAAATAAACTTTGTCATTACTCATCTTCTTCTTACCGCCCTTTCTCTTATTACTGTCACTAACTTCATCAGCTCTATTTTTTTTCTTACTCACCTTAACATGTGCCCGCAACTCCAGACGAAGACCCTTACATTCAAACCAATCTCATACGACCTTAACATCTTTTGTCTTACCCGGAATGTTCATGAGAGTCCCGAGTATGGCATCGTATACATTTTTCTCTATATGCATAACGTCAAGACAATGCCTAACCTGTAGATCTCCAATATGGAAGCTTCCAAAAGATTGATTCTTTTTTCTATAATCGGTCTTCACCCCCTTGCACTTGCCCTGTTTTACCAAATACAGTCTCAACTCCCTTGACCTGTTCATAAACCTCATAATCGGTCAACGGTCGACGAGCTACACGGTACTCAACCTTCCCGTTGAACATCTTCCTTTTCTTACGATATTGGTGATCTCGTGGGAGGAACTTTCGATGGTGCATGAATACATGTTTGCACTTAGGAATCCACATGGATTCCATGTCATCGATACATATTGGGCATGCTTTCTTCCCTTTGTTCTTATACCCTGATAAATTGCCATATGCCGGAAAATCATTAACGGTGCATAAAAGCATTTCGTGCAAGGTGAACTCCTTATTAGCATATACATCAAACACGGAAACGCCTTCATCCCACATCTTTCTCAAATCCTCAACGAGAGGTGCAAGATATACATCAATGTCATTGCCAGGATGTTTAGGACTCGAGATAAGAAGCGAAAGCATTATGTACTTACGCTTCATACACAACCAAGGTGGCAAATTATAGATCATTCCACTCGTACACAGTCCGAACCTTAAATTACGAACCTCATCCCCAAAACTCTTATGCAACCTATCAATACTCTTCCACTTCGGAGAATCAGATGGATGTGTGAGCAAGTGACCTTTCTTCACCCTATCTGCATGGCACCTCAAATTTAACGCATCTTTCTTCATAGAAAACAAGCGCTTGAATCTAGGTATTATTGGAAGATACCACAATACCTTAGCCGGGGGCCCTTTAGCATCTCAAGCCCCTTTACGCTTGTAGCGCGATAAGCCACACCTAAGACACTCTTTTAAGTTCTCGTTTTCATTACGATACAATATATAATCATTCGGACACACATGAATCTTTTGGTACTCTAAGTCGAAAGGACATATGAGCTTTTATAATATGTCTACTTTGGAAGTTCATTTCACACAGGAAGCATCTCACCTAACGCTTCTAATAACATTGTGAAACTAGCGTCAATCCAATTGAACTTTGACTTAATGTTGAAAATTGTCAACACTGCTGTTAGTTTGGTGAACTTTGTACATCCAGGGTACAAAGGCTTTTAAGAAGCCTCTATCAACAAGTCAAAAACACGAGGACGTTTTTCTAACTCATTCTCGACTCCCTCCATCATCTCATCAACATAATCCACATCCTCATCGACATTCTCTTCATCTGTCTCATACCCATCAACATGATCTACTACATCCTCATTGACATCAGCCACATCATTGACGTCCTCAACAACACTTTTCTCTTTGTAAACTTCCTCCTCACCATGCCAAATCCAAACATAATATTGAGGCCTAAACCCACGTCGAAGTATGTGCTCCCTAAGGATGAACACTATCTACCTTTGATACATTGCCACAAGTGACACATGGGCAATAAAAACCAACTCCCCTCATCCCAACTTGATGTTCAATCGCAATACCACAAAATTCTAATACGCCATCAATAAATTTTTACGATCCAATGCTTACACACATCCAAGAACGATCTTTGGTCATCCTAATTAATGTGATTAATTAATTCAAAACAAAATTAATAACAACTTTTAACATATGTACTTAACGAACTCTAATTAACCACAAAATTAAGTAATAATCATTCATTTAACCCTAATTTACAATATTAATAATAAACCATCATAATGTATAAATTGTTCAAAAAATATGTGTATTCTAATAAGAAGATTGCTTTAACCCTAATTAACCGTAATAATAATAAATTTAACCATAAACAACCCTAATTAAACCTAATTTACAAACTATAAAAAAATTATGATAAATTTAAAACTTAAAAACCACAACTACATACACATTCATAAATAAAATAAAGAAATTACTTAAAAATATAACAAAACATGAAATGTATGATAAATTTAAAACTTAAAAACAACAACTACATACACATTCATAAATTATGATAAATTTAAACCTAATTTACAAAATCAAAATGAAAATTATACCTTGAATTTTCGTGGGTTTTTGGTTGTGTATAAGCTATACAATGAAAAAAAATTAGTATAAAAAAAACTAAGCCCTAAAACACAATTAATGAAACTTGAACAACAATGAGTTTGAGAACTAAGCTTTGAGAAATTATACCTTGAGGAAGAGCTAGAACTAATCCCAAATTTCGTGGGTGTAAGAAGAGCAACAACAATAGGTTCTTCGTGGGTTTAAAGCTTCGCGTGTTTATAACAACAATGGGTTTTGCGCAGATCATGAAGAAGCAACAGACGTGCGTTTGAAGAAACAGTCGTTTGAAGAAGATTGATTGTAGAACAAGAACAAGAAAAGCAAGAACAAGTCGTGCGTTTGAAAAGGGTGTTTGAAGAAGAAACAGTAGGTTGAAGAGGGTTTAATGAAACAGAAGGTTTTGTAACATTAAATGGCGCGATTTTAAAACGCTTATATGCTGCGGGCATCCAAAAAACCACAGCATTTGAGGTGAAAAAAGATTATATGTTGCGCGCATCCAAAAAACTGCAGCATCTGTTGTCATTTTTTTTTCTAATTTTTTTTTCTATTTATTGCTGTGTATATAAAAAATCGCACCAAATGATGTTTTTTCCACTAGTGATCTATATATATATATATATATATATATATATATATATATATATATATATATATATATATATATATATATATATATATATATATATATATATATATATATATATATATATATATATATATATATATATATATATATATATATATATATATATATATATATATGTAGGAATGCTAATAGATGATCGAATGCAACAAGAGGGGGGGGGGGGGGGGGGTGAATTGTTGTGTTGTTAGTTTAAGATTTTTTGCTCAACTTTTTGCGGAATTATAATAAGTAAAGAACAAAACTTAAACTTAAAAACGAAAAGAAAAATAATAAAAGGAGACAAGAATTTTACGTGGAAACCTCCTTGGCCTAATAAGAAGGAAAAACCACGACCCCCCGGGATTTCAAAATTCTCACTATGTTAAGGCAATTAGTTACAATTACACAAAACAATGTTTGCTTCACTTGAAGCTTCTCAATTCTCTAAATGCTTTACTCAAAGCTTCTCTACTTAGGCCCACTTCTCTTCTCTTCTCTTCTCTCCTTCTCTTTCTCTTCTCACGTTTCTATTCTCTATTTCCTTAGACTTCCCATAAGTCTAATTACAACAAAACACTCAATTACCCTTTACAAGGCCATTCTCTACTAAGATTAAAATTAAGTAGTTGCTCAAGAAAAATATTATGAATTAATTGGCATTAAAAACTTTGAATATTTTTCTCAATTAATCTCCCTTTGATGGACACTCTCAATCATGCATTCATTCATTCATTTTTCTATATCCATACCCACTGAACCGTAATTTCCCTCTTTTATAAGGGGAACAGCAAGCAGTGCACTCAGCCCATGTTCTCCACGAGTTGCACATATCCCACGTTCTCCATAACTTACTTACTCCCAAAGAAAATGGAAAGTTAGTTAAAGGTAGGAGTGGAATGTAACTGCTGTACACATGCACGGTTAAAACATCATGGGTTAAGGAAGATCCTAAATTATAGGAGACCAATTCAAAGAAGAGAACAAGTCTCTTGAATTCCGAGTTTATAGGAGATAAACAAGGAATTGATTTTCTCCATGTTTTTAGGCGAATTAAAAATATTTTGCCAATTAATAAATAAACTTAATTAAGCAACTAATTAAATTTTAACCTTTTACATTAACTAAAAACAGAAATCATAATATTCGTAATTTCCAGTTAATATCTTCTTCAGACCTGCATCGTGAGGAACAGCGTACTGTCTCCATCTACAACATTCGTCAGAACTTTAACTCTAGGAACAGTAAACTGTCTTCCAAAGCAATTGCCCAACTTCTTGGATATTTGAGACACATACATCTTTCACGAATCAAGTCATAGGCTTCATCAACGATTCACATTAAATCGGATATATACCTACAAAACAATCTCTAAAAATATGTTTGTTTATTTACAAGTGAAGTCATCATCAAAACCTTAAGAGGCCAACAAATTCCCCCTTTTTGATGATGGCAAACTTTATAAACAAACTTAAGTGAAATAGAGTAAAACAAAATTCATAGAGCATACTAGAGATTAAAGTAACTCTAATTAACTTAGCAAATCAACTTGTTAGAATATAATTTACCAAGCATTCATAAACAAACAGTTTACTCTAAAATATCAAATATTTTTCAAAAGTTTTCAAAATTAATTAACTTAAAACTTAAATGAAATAAACTAAGTTAAACGAAAATAGACTGAATAAATTAACATAAATAAAATAAAACTAACATAATAAAACTATAATAAACCTAATAATAATAAACATAACTTATTAAGTATTTTCACAGAATCAAATATTCATGAGGACTTCATGAGAACTTTAACAAACTTAGCAACACAGATGATCACTAAACTAGCATAAACACAGCAGCACACATATCATTCATAAGAATCAATATAAATCAACAAGATATGTAACTATGTATTCACTGCTCCTGTTAAGTTTGTGCATAATCTTCCCCCTTTTGACATCAATCAAGAAGAATTGGGAGTTATCAAATCTCAGCACAAACCATATAGATTTGTTAGTGATGAAAACAACAAACAACAATAATAAAAGTAAGTGCTATGAATAATGATCAAACCTGCATAGAGTTAATTGTCACAGACCATGAAAATAAAAGTAAGAAAAGTAGCAATTGTTCAAAGTTAAAACCACAATGTACCCCAAATGGTACAAAGTAAAAAGAAAAATTGTTTGTTAAGTAATACAGCCAACAAATCATTAAATTTTTTAGCAGAGGGATCAAGGGTCAGTCTCTTCTTCATCAATGTACTCAGTCTGCACCTTCACTGTGTCCAGCTTGGTACCAAGGCGTTGTTCCATTTGGTTTGGCTGATCCACAATAGAAGCAAGCGAGACACGAGTTTCATCCTGAAATGCAATGAATTGAGACTGTAGATCAAGGAGCTTGGAGAGAATGGAATGTAAGGAAACTGCAGGGACAGAGTCAAAGTTAGTACAGCCAATATTGGGTGAAGTGTGTGATTGTGGTGGTGGTGTACACGGGATAGGTGATGGTGGTGGTGATGGAATTTGATGTGGTGGTGAATTGGCTGGCTTGGGAGAGGTAGGTTCATCAGGTGTGGGCTCAGGGATGGTGTCAGATGGTGTTTCATCAACCAAAGTAGCCTTGCGTTTCGAGGCCAACCTCCTACTCTTCCTTTGCATTGACTTAGCCTTTTTCCTCATTGCCAACACAATCTCTTCATCACTGGAATCACTACAGAGATTGTGAGGGACATTTTCATCCAAGGCTTCCTTTTTCTTTTCCTTTTCCCCCTTACTTGCAGCTCCATCCTGTTCCTCTTTCTCAGATTTTTCAGTATTTTCAGAGGGAACAGGATCTTGTTCCTTTTCTTCCTCATTCTCCTTTTCCTCCTTTTTCTCCTCTTCCTCCTTTTCTTCTTCAACCTCTTCAGCCCCTTCTTCTTCAGATTCAACTTCTACAACCTCCTCATGCATCAATACTCCCTCATCATTCAATTTTAAACGCAAATTTTGTAAACATTTAGCACCAATTTTCATATTGGGACCCATTGGGAACTCCAACCCTTCCAATGGGACCTCAAACTTCCTAAAAATCCATGTTAACAACCCTCCATAACCAATGAAACTTTTCTTTTCAATGCAGTCTGATAAATGAGAGATCATCAACGAAGGAAAATTTATTTTAATATGTTTTTCCATGCAGTAAATCAAGGTGGCATCACGCAAACTCACTTGACTACGTTTTGAGTTTCGTGGTAAGATAAATCTGCGAGCAACATTGTACAACAATTTATGCATAGGGGACAGAACATTGTGACTGATCTTCCCCTTTTGATCAACTCCTAAAAATTTTAAAATTGTTCGTTCATTAATGCCAGAAAATGCAATCTTTGACCCAATATGATATATATCAAAACCAACATTGGGAACATTAAACCATTCCCCTAATAAAGCGCTGTTAAATTCAATTTTAACAGTTTTAACAACACTAGAACACATACCGCCATCATTAGAGAAATTTACAATAAATTCTCTCATTAGGTTTGGAAAAATCGAATTGCAACTGTAGTTTGACATCAATGATTCCCATTCTTGAAACTTTAAAATGTCATGCAATCTAAGAAAGTTAGTAGAATCATACCAATATTTGTCCAACCCGAACCCTACAGTCATCTCCTTTGAAACTTCTTCTGCGCTGTTTGGATCAACATGCTTCGATCGCTTAACTACTCTAGAAGATGAACCACCTGTTGACATTTTTCTTTTGGTACTAGTGGGTTCAGTGGAGTGTTTTGGTGATTCTTGTGTGGTTTCAGTTGGTGTGGGTGGTGCATCCTGCAGTAATGGTGGTGGAAGAACTACTCTTAGTGGTTTTGGTTGATCGGGCATACAGGATTTGGGAGTTTTCTTGCCTGATTTAGAGGATTTGGGGGTTTTCATTTTTGAATTTTTTGAAGGTTTTGAGCGAGAAGGAAGGACGGTTTCTTGGGGGATTGAGAGAAGGTTTGGGAAGGTAATGGGTAATGACATGAAGCAGGGGTTTTTAAATGATTGAAGTGACGGTTACTCCTCCAAGTCCCATCTCTTTATTGCCTTTGCATTACTTGAGTGAAGAAGAATCGTTTTCCCAAAACTCTCAATTCCATCTCTTTATTGGCCGTACAAAAAAAAATGTGAAATATGAATAAAATATGAAATAAGAAAAAAAAAATTAATTATGATTTTATGAAATATTAACAATATATTATGATATTATGATATTATGAAATATTATGAAGAAAATAATGAACATATTGCTTTGGTCTGATTGAATTAACAACATGCAAACGTAAAAACATTCATAGTACTAACTTTATTACGTGTTTACCTGATCCATGCAATAATTGATTTTCAATCAAGATTTTGAGATTGATTCCTGACCTTTTCATTTTCATGATGCTTCAATGGGAAATATATGCAACTAACTTTAGTGGAGCTTGATCATACCAAGTTCCAATCTCATCTTTTCATATTGTTCCCTAGGAAGTGGTTTGGTCAGAATATCTGCAACTTGTTCATTTGTGTTAACATGCTTCAGTACAATATTTTTGTGTTCTACGTTATCCTTAAGAAAATGATGTCTAATATGTATATGTTTAGCACGTGAATGATGCACTGGATCTTTAGATATACATATGGCACTAGTATTATCACAATAAATAGGAATGCATTCAACTTTAATACCAAAATCTCTAAGTTGCTGTTTTATCCAAAGCATTTGGGAACAGCAAGCTGCTGCTGCTACGTATTCAGCTTCTGCAGTGGATAATGCAACTGTGTTTTGTTTCTTGGAACTCCATGAAACTAAACATGAGCCAAGATATTGTACCATACCTGATGTACTTTTTCTATTAACAAGATCACCTGCATAATCTGCATCACTAAAACCTTTTAAATCATAAACATCACTTTTAGGATAAAATAGGGACAAGTCGTCTGTTCCCTTCAAATATCTCAAAATTCTCTTTACTGCCGTGAGATGTGATTCTTTAGGACTTGATTGAAATCTAGCACATAAACCAACACTAAAAGAAATATCAGGTCTACTTGCAGTTAGATACAATAAAGAACCTATCATGCCTCTATACATTGTTTGATCTACGTTAGTTCCATTTAGGTCTTCATCTAGTCTAACATTGGTAGCCATAGGTGTATGATTGGTTTTTGCATTATTTAGTCCATATTTCTTAAGAAGTTCTTTGATGTATTTTTGTTGATGAATAAAGATACCATTTTCAGTTTGTTTAATTTGCAAACCAAGAAAGAAATTTAATTCTCCCATCATGCTCATTTCAAATTCTGTACCCATAAGGTTAGCAAATTCTTTACATAATGAATCATTAGTAGCACCAAAAATAATATCATCAACATAAATTTGAACAACCAAAATATTAGAACCTTTATTCTTAAAGAACAAGGTTTTGTCGATTTTTCCTCTTACAAAGTTATTTTGAATCAAAAACTTTGAAAGTCTTTCGTACCATTGCCTAGGAGCTTGCTTCAAGCCATATAGGGCTTTGTCAAGCTTGTAGACATGATTAGGACAAGAGGTATTCTCAAAACCTGGGGGTTGTTCCACAAAAACTTCTTCATCAAGATAA